>NW_024429075.1:600000-884212 GCF_009769625.2 Cygnus olor | reverse complement strand
TCCATTAATCAGCCATTGGACTCTGTTTGGAAATAAAATTTGGTTATTTAATTTCCAATAGAAACAGTAATTTAGCATTTCTCATTTATCTTCTGTAGCCTCAAAATTTAAAATATTGACCTAAAAAAAAGAAATTAGAAGAAAGAAACTGGCATCACAAAATTGGCAATTAAAAAAAAAAAAGGTAAAAAAAAAAAGGTACAACATAGAAACATTTTTATGCTCAATAACATAGGTCCAGATTAAATGTGCCCACACAGACTATCCAGATTCAGACTGGGATCTCATTGTCACAGAAACTGTCCCAGAATTTCTCCTTACAGACTGAGCCCTCATCAGGGCTGTAGGAAGGGATCACCAAGCATTTTTCTGCTTTTGACCATACACATAAACATGTATGTGTATTGGGTTTATGTGGCAAGGGCTTGGTAGCAAGAGGGCTGCGGGGGGGGAGGGTGTCTCTGTGAGAAGAGTCCAGAAGATGTCCCATGTTAGATAAGAGACAGTTCCAGCCTGCTCCAAAAGGGACCCACAGCTGGCTAGAGCCGATCATCACCATATTGATGATGTAGGATATGAACTGAGTGGTTACATGCAAAATGAGTAGTTATGAAATCTTTCTGAATATCTCTGGAGAAGTAACTAACCAAAAAGTAGCTGATGAACTTAATGAGTCATCTGAAGACTTGAAATAAGAAAGGTAATTTCTTAGAGGAAGAAAAGATTAGAAAGATGGCACATTTTAGGAGATAAATTGTGTTCAGAAAGTCAGTGAGAGAGAAGTGATCCCAAATTCTTTAGTCAGTAGTGATCATTATCTCAGAGTGATGAACCCAAATTTGAAAAAAAATGTGAAAGTTGTTGTTTGATTTATATATTTTCTTAAGCCATCTAGTGTGTTATATAAGTTAGCTATTGTTTGTCTGAAGAGATAAAGCAGTGAACTGAAGCACTTACTTGATCAGACTCCTAGAAAGCCTGGAGTGCATAAATGAACTGTTAGCACAGTCCCTGAGACGTGGGACACCCAGACCATGGAGTCCCGTTAACTAGCCGGACAGTGAAGGACATACAGGAAAACTCAGCTCAACCACCCCGTGATGCAGGGAGCCAAGGATTTAGCAGGGGGGATACAAACTGTCACAGCCATTGTACCCTTACAATTTGAGATTGTGGGTGAGCAAAAGCATTGGGGCAGGGATTGCCTCATTGGTTTTGGATAACACAGTGGAACTCGTGTCTCAGCTGGAGCCCTCAAGCACCACAATAAAGCAAATAACAACACTCACCTCCCATAAACCTACAGAACCACTGACTTGCTTTCAAGGAAACCACCAGGATTATTAGTTCCTGGTTGGGTAACAAGTATAGACTCTCATCATTTATTCTGAACTTTTATTTTTTTAAGCTGATCTTTTTTCAGCTATCTAAAATAAACTGCATTTTAATGAAGAACTTTTATGCAGGTAAATACACAGAGCGGAGCTTTTATTAAGAGTAAAATAACTAATTCTATCTTTACCTCTGTTTTAAATGTACTCGGTCAGAGGGAAACGCTCTAAACAATGTAACCTTGCATGGTGTACTGGGTCAGGCTGGGATGTTAACTTTCCCTGCAGCAGCCCATACAGTGCTGTGCTCTGCACTTGTAGCTAAAACAGCAATGGTATCACACCAGTGTTGTGTCTGCTGCTGAGCAGTGCTGGCACAGCATCAGGACTCTCTCTAACCCCCCTAGGGGTGGGCAAAGATGTGAGAAAAGAAACATCACCAGGGCAGCTGACCTAAACCAACCAAAGGGATATTCCATACCATATGATGTCACACTCAGCAATAAAAGGTGGAAAAAGGAGGAAGAGGGGAGGGGTGGGCTCTCGTTGTGAAAACGTCTGTCCTCCTCCCGAACACCGGCTACGTGCGTTGAGGCCCTGCTTCAAGGACGTGGTCAAGCATCGCTCATTTGTGGGAAGCAGAGAGTAATTTCTTTCCTCTGCACTTCCACATAGCCTTTACTTGTTTTGTTTAGTTTTCCCTTTCCCCCTCCCTTTTCCCCTTTCCTTTTTTTCCCCTTTAGTTAAATTGTTAATTGTTTAGTTAAATTGTTTAGTTAAATTGTTTAATTAATAATAATCTTTCCTTAATAATTATTTCTTTTTTTTTTTCCCTTTAATTAAATCATCCTTATCTCAACCCGTGAGTTGTTCTTTCCTTTACTTCTTCCCCTCCTCATCTAAGGAGGGGGAGTGAGAGAGCGGTTGTGGTGGAGTTCAGCTGCCTAGCACGGTAAAACCACCACCTCTGTCTCTAGGACAGAGAAATGAAAATGACAGTCTAGTTCTACATGCCTGAATGAGGACTGGGATTGAGCAGACTAGCCCATATTAACATTTTTAGATATTTGACCTCATTAATGTATATAAATATCTGAGGGGAGGGTGTCAAGAGGATGGAGCCGGTCTCTTTTCAGTTGTGCCCAGTGACAGGACGAGAGGCAACGGGTACAAACTGAAGTGCAGAAAGTTTCAGCTGAATATGAGAGGGCATTTCTTTACTGTGAGGGTGACAGAGCACTGGAACAGGTTGCCCAGAGAGGTTGTGGAGTCTCCTTCTCTGGAGATATTCAAAACCCACCTGGATACCACCCTGCGCAACGTGCTCTAGGCGTTCCTGCTCGGCAGGGTGGTTGGACTAGATGATCTTCAGAGGTCCCTTCCAACCTCGGCGATTCTGTGATTCCGTGAATCAAAGTGGCATTATAGGCTTAAATCTAACCAAAAGTTGTAATGGATTTTCATGCTATGGATAACGTGATATGGATCTAGCTCTTTAATAATGAGCAAAACATTTGGTAAATAATCTATAGAGATGTTTGTAACAGAGTTATTTTAAAAAGCAGGCTCTTCTGTAAAATATACAGCTTACAGGCTACTGACTGTGAGCACTATAAAGATCAAATGAACTAATTTCTGAAAATCAGGCTACTTATTTAAGTGCTAAATATAGTTTTAGGTGCATGAATGTAAACATACATTTAGAAAATCCTGTGTCATATGGCCTTTTCAGATATGGATCAAAATGTGGCAGTCATGTAGTCACATGCCTCAGCATGTCCATTTGACACTGAAGAAGGGCACAAATGGTCCAATATGTACATGGGGAAGGAGGACAGATACTGCACAGGCCTTCTTGCCTTCCATTGTAATCTCATTCCTTGGGTCTGACTGAGTTGTAAAGCTGCCAATAGTTGTGGTGGTTTTACCCAGCTGGGCAGCTGAGCTCCACCACAACTCCTCTCTCACTCCCCCTCCTCAAAGGGAAAGGGGGAGAAAATACAATAGAAAGGGCTCAAGGGTTGAGATAAGGACAGGGAGATCACTCAACAATTATCGTCACTGGCAAAAAAAACTCAGCATAGAGAGATTAATAAAATATATTACCTATTACTAACAAGTTAGAGCAGTGAGAAACAAACAAAAAAACTAAAAACACCTTCCCCATATCCACCCTCTTCCACCTCCTCCCCCCCAGTGGCGCAGGGAAATGGGGGAATGGGGGTTGCGGTCAGTCTATAGCACTTCATCTCTGATGCTCCTTCACAGTCACTCTCTGCCCTTGATCCAACGTGGGGTCCCTCCCATGGGATGCTGTCCTTCCTGAACTGATCCTGTGTGGGCTTCCCATAGGCAGAAACTCTTCAAGAACTGCTCCAAATGTGGGGCCATACCATGGGGTCCATCCCTCAGGAGCAAACTGCTCCAACATGGGTCCCTCACGGGCGGCAGCTCCTGCCAGATCACCTGCTCCTGCGTGGGCTCCTCTCCATGGGCTACAGGTCTGGCTTGGAATCTGCTCCAGCAGGGGTTCTCCACAGACCACAGGCTCCTTCAGGCCAGATCCACCTGCTGCATGGTGGTCTCCTCCACAGGCTGCAGCATGGAAATCTGCTCCATCGTGGTACACTATGGGATGTAAGGGGACAACATGCTCCACCATGGTCCTCTCCACAGGCCTCAGGGCAACTTCTGCTCGGGCGCCTGGAGCACCCCCTCCCCCTTCTTATTCACTGACTGGTTCCTTTCATTGTCCTGGTTCCTTTCCACATCCTGGACATAGTCCGTAAAGGAACACCACCACCTGCTGGCATTGCTCAGAAACCCACAGTTCGTAAATGGTATGCCTATCTGGAAGGTATTAATGAGATTATGCCAATCACCAAGGGTAGTACTAAAATATCCAAACTACAAAAGGACATAGATGGTTCCCTCTTGTTCCAGTCTACACCGACTAAACCATCCCCAATTCAGGAAGCACCTCCTCTAAAGGAAGACAGTGATCTTACAGGAGTGTGGTTTACAGATGCCTCGTCCCATAGGGAGAACAAAAAGTGGAAATATAAAGCTGTGGCATTGGAAGTAGCAACAGGAGAAAAACTGATTGAAACAGGTGAAGGCAGTGCACAGGTGGGGGAACTTAGAGCAGTTCTATTAGCTGCACAACATGGTGCTACCCATATCTATACTGACTCATATGCTGTTTTTAAAGGAGCCACTGAGTGGATAGGCCACTGGACAGTTAGTGATTGGCAGCTGAACAGAGTTCCAGTCTGGCAAACTGAAAGTTGGAAACAACTGTTAGAAATAGGAAAACAGCGAATGCTACATCTAGGATGGGTAAAAGGACACGATCAGTCAAACTCCATAGCTGCTCAATTCAGTCAGCAGGTAGACAGCCTCACACGGTTGCGACAAATTGATGTCACCAATGATAACCAAGAATGGGAACATTTACTCGAATGGTTACATGTTAAGCGCGTCCACACCGGACAGGCTGCTTTATACTGGGAAGGTATAGCCCGAGGATGGCCTATATCAGGTAAATTGTGTGAACAGGTGGTGATTGCCTGTTCCCAATGTTGTTGGCAGCTTAACAAAGACCATCCAGGTAAGGCACCCCCCCTTGCACATTCGAGACAGGAAAACATTGTGGCCCTCCCGGCAGATTGATTACATCAGCCCATTGCGACCATGGGGTGGAAAAAAGTATGTTCTAGTAGGAGTGGAGGTTATATCTGGTCTCACAATGGCTGCTCCTTTTGCGTCAGCTACTGGGGAAAACACAGTAAAAGGACTTAAAGGACGGTTCAGCACACTTACCCTATCTGAGGAAATACAAAGTGATAACGGCTCACACTTTACAGCTGCAGTAGTACAAAACTGGGCCAAAGAGGAAGGAATTCGATGGGTATTCAACACCCAATACTATCCTCAGGCTAATGGCATTGTGGAACGCACCAATGGATTGGTTAAGCGTTTTGCGAATACTCATGAATCTGGATGGCATTTGCGGTTACATGATGCCATCTGTCAATTGAATAACCGATGGAGTCAGGAAATTGGGTCCTGATTCAGACCTGGAAAAGATCAACTCTGGCCTGAATGGGAAGGACACTTCCAAGTACTACTAACCACTGAAACAGCCATAGGAACTGCGGAAAAAGGTTGGACTCACTATACTCGAGTGAAGGCATCCGTCGACCCTAGTACCTGGGAAGCTGTTCCTACAGAAGACTTGTTGGAAGCTGAAATCGAAGAGAAAAATCTCATACTGGACTCTGAGCTGGATAAAAGCTTACAATTGTAAACTAACCTTTTATTTTCACAGGTAGCTAATGAGTGTGACTTGTGATTGAGAGAAAGGACAGACCTATAGTGAATTGAAGTGCTCCCAAGGGGGGTTTGTTATAGCAGTAGTGTACATCTTATTCTTTGTATTGATAATTATTTGGAAACCTAAGGTTTAAAAATAATGACAGGGAAAAATCAATTATTAATTTTGTTTTTAGTGATTGTAGGCCTCAGAGAAAGCCTTGGTCAATTGGCAACTTGGAAAAGGCATGACCAGATAATAGTAAGACGGGATACCCCGTAAAAATATGGGTGAATGTGACAGAGGGTTATGTACCACAATCCGTCATGTTTGATGCTTGTGAGGTGTTAGCTTGTGGAGATTTAAATGCCCAACGACAAATGAGCAGAGAGAACAAATAACTGGGAGAGACCCAACAGCCAGATTGAGAATAGCTGTATGGAAACGATCCTCTATTTCCATCAGAGAAAGGGAGAAACTCAAGGAGAAAACAGGAGAGAAAACAGGAGGCCCTCTTTGAAATGCGGCAGTTCAAACATTTGAGATTGAAACAGGGTATGGGGATGTGAATGCCTGGATAGAATGGGTCAACTATACTGTCCAGAGTCTCAACCATAGCAATTGCTATGCTTGTGCCTCGGGACGACCGATTGCCCAGATAGTGCCCTGCCCATTGGGGTGGACCAAGGATTCCCAGGGGATGCGATGTTTGATTGCATTGTACCAAGAAAAGACTGCCAGGGGAAATGAGGCCTGTAAGTCTCTCTCTTTGCTGTTCCCTTCCTTGCGTGATAGCAATATCAGGGTTCCCCCTGTATTCTCTACAGCTATAGGTAACCATACAGCTTGCCTCTCACGGCAGGGTGTGAGTGCTACCCGTCATCTGGGAGAATTTGCCTTGTGCACGAGGACCTTGAATGCTACCAAGGACTTGATGGGAAACTGCTCAAGACTTGAGATCCCCAGGGCAGATCTCTGGTAGTACTGTGGAGGGAAGATCTTACGGTCCACCCTACCATCTAACTGGGGAGGCACTTGTGCACTTGTACAATTAGCTATACCCTTCACCCTGGCATTTGAAAGAGAAACATCACAAATACCCAGAAGAAGTAAAAGAAGCTTAGGAGTATCATTTGATGATAGAGCGTACATAGATTCTATTGGGTGCCTAGAGGAGTTCCCAATGAACAGGAAGCCAGGAATCAAATTGCTGCAGGGTTTGAGTCACTGTTCTGGTGGGTAACAATCAATAAGAATGTGGATTGGATTAATTATATTTATTATAATCAGCATAGATTCATAAATTATACAAGGGATGCGGTAAGAGGAATCGCTGAACAACGAGACGCCACCAGCAAAATGGCTTAGGAAAACAGAATAGCATTAGATATGATGCTTGCGGAGAAAGGAGGTGTGTGTGTGTGATACTGAGCAACCATTGTTGCACTTTTATACCCAACAATACTGCCCCGGATGGCATAGTAACTAGAGCATTGCAAGGGTTTACCACCCTTGCCAGCGAATTGGCAGAAAAATTAGGCATATTTACATCCTTGATCGTAGTAGCAGGAGTTTTGACAGCCGTTGGTTGTTGCATTATCCCCTGTGTAAGAGGACTAGTACAGTGGTTAATTGAAACTGCACTATTGAAACAAATGACCATGGAGCCACCACCTTACTCAGATAAGGTGATGATATTAGAGGAGATGGAAAGCACAGAAGGTGAAGAAGAGGAAGATATCTACCAAATTACACCTTAGAGAAAAGTTTTGCAAAAATCAACAATTTATAAAAAAAGAAAAGGGGGGAATTGTGGGAATAAAAATGTTGTTTTTGCAGAGTTAAATTGTTTAAAGGTAAGGAATGTGGTATTGAGATATGCTTGCAGTGATAAGAAAACTTAGCAGGCGACCTTGTAAAATGCAGACAACCAGACTCCTTAGAACAATTAGGTGAAAATCATGGTGTTAAGTCAAATAAGTGAAGAAACATTACCACCTCAAACAGTAAAAAAAAAAAGTCAAAAGAAACTTGAAATTTAACAGGCCGGCAACTGAAGGCCATGCATTGTCTGTGAAGCATCAGATAGATTGTGAACCTGGATTACCCAGTCAATGGGGAAACAGGGGAGGGTCCTGTCATCAAAAAGTATATAAACTGTGTTTTGGAACTAGTAGGTGCGCTCTCCTGCTTGTGGGACGCCCGCCATTGCAATCGCGAATAAATTACTACTTCGCTGAGATCCTTGCCTGAGCCTAAGTTATTGGCTACAGAGTGTTTCTCACATACGCACATATAGTTTTCTTTCCTTCTTCACTCGTGACTAGAGGGCCCGTGATTTTTGTTTTTACAGGTTTCGTACTGCTCATCCTGTTTTCCTTGGCTATCCTCCTTATTTTGGGACAGTGGCACCTTCCCCTTATCTGCTTAACATACTCCCCACTGCTACGCTGCACAATCACTTCTGAATATGCAAGGTTAGTGGAATTTTCCACTGCAAAACACCTTCGTCCTGGTTTTAGCAAGGATAGAGTTAATTTTCCTCCTAGTAGCTGGTAGGGTGCTATGTTTTGGATTTAGGATGAGAATAATGTTGATAACACACTGATGTTTTAATTGTTGCAGAGCAGTGCTTACACCAAGCCAAGGACTTTTCAGCTTCTCGCTCGGTCCTGCCAGCGAGCAGGCTGGGGGTGCAGCAGGAGGTGGGAGGGGACAGACCCAGGACAGCTGACCCAAACTGGCCAAAGGGGTAGTCCATACCATCTGACATCATGCTGAACAAAATATAGGGGTGGCTAGCCAGGGTGGGGGGGGCCGGCTGCTCGGGGATAGGCTGGGCATCGGTCAGCGGGTGGTGAGCAATTGCATTGTGCATCACATCACTTGTTTTGTGCATATTATTATTATTATTATTTTATTTTCTGTCCTAATAAACTGTCTCTATCTAAACCCACAGGCTTCATTTTCCTGTTTCTCTCCCCCATCCCAGAGAGGGAGGGGGGAGGGTGAGCAAATGGCTGTGTGGTGTTTAGCTGCCATCCGGGTTGAACCACAACAACCTTCTATTGCAAAAACACAACTTTGTTTCTCACAATTCCCTCCTCTTCTTTTCTTACTCCTACTGTTGTTTTTATACCTCTTCACATACCGCACTCTTGAGTTTTTCCAACATTAAGGTGCAATATTCTTCTTCGGATGTCACGGGGGATGACAGATACACAATGCCATTATTATTACAATACCAACAAATACTTGTTTGAGCCAATTCCATTCAGGTAACCACAAAGTTAGTTTCTCCCAAATGTTTCTAAATCCCCACGAAGTGTCATCTTGAGCATCTATGTAGGATCTTGGTTTTTTTTCGCAAATATTTTTGAGATCAGTCAAATTCATCCCACTGATCTACATACATACAGTAACTAGCATTAATTACAGTGCACGCTCCTCCTTGTGAGCTTAGTAATAAAGCTAATACCATTCAATTCTAGAGTACTATTTTTGCAAACTTATCTCCTTTTTCTTGCATCCAGAGTGTTATTTTCTAGTTCTTCAACTATAGCTGCAATATTTACAATAGCTTTTTCTAATTCACTCACCCCAACCAAGGTAAAAACCACCTTGCAAAACTGTGAAATGTTAAAGGATTTTACTAGAGGATTATCTGAAGTCTGCTTAATTCTGCGTGTGGTCTCAAGGGGGCTTTGGCTTTGTGGGTCTTTAATAATAGTTACATTTGGAATTATTGCCCCCAGGGTGCAAGCTCCCTTCTATCCTAGGAGCAACACCTTCCTAGCTTTATAGCCACATAGCCATTACTACCCCTTGCCATTTGGGACAGGCCATCGGGTTACAGGATTCTCCCGTTGTATCTGGTTGTGCATTATATATATTAACATTCCCAGAGCTACCATATTCGGTACAGTATGGATTATTCCCTACTTCATGGATAATATTTCCACACCCAGGGTCAGTACTATTGCCCCCTGAGTTGGGGTTGGATGGTTCAGCACACTTACCCTACCCAAGGAAATTCAAAGTGATAACGGCTCACACTTTACAGCTGCAGTAGTACAAAACTGGGCCAAAGAGGAAGGAATTCGATGGGTATTCCACACCCAATACTATCCTCAGGCTAATGGCATTGTGGAACGCACCAATGGATTGGTTAAGCGTTTTGCGAATACTCATGAATCTGGATGGCATTTGCGGTTACATGATGCCATCTATCAATTAAATAACCGATGGAGTGGAGATGGCTGCCCCAAAATGAAAGCCTTTTGTGCATCTACTAATACAATCACTCCTAAGGTTTTGTTGTGGTTCAACCCGGCTGGCAGCTAAACACCACACAGCTGTTCGCTCACCCTCCCCCCTCCCTCTCTGGGATGAGGGAGAGAAATGGGAAAATGAAGCCTGTGGGTTTAGATAGAGACAGTTTATTAAGACAGGAAAATAATAACAATAATAATAATAATGATAATAGTATTACCACTAATAATGTGTACGAAACAAGTGATGCACAATACAATTGCTCACCACCCGCTGACCGATGCCCAGACTATCTCCGAGCAGCCGGCCCCCCACCCCGGCTAGCCACCCCTATATTTTGTTTAGCATGATGTCAGATGGTATGGACTACCCCTTTGGCCAGTTTGGGTCAGCTGTCCTGGGTCTGTCCCCTCCCAGCTCCTGCTGCACCCCTAGCCTGCTCGCTGGCAGGACAGAGCGAGAAGCTGGAAAGTCCTTGGCTTGGTGTAAGCACTGCTCTGCAACAATTAAAACACCAGCATGTTATCAAAACTCTTCTCATCCTAATCCAAAACATAGCACCCTACCAGCTACTAGGAGGAAAATTAACTCTATCCTAGCTGAAACCAGGACAACAGCAAATAACATTAATTACAGTGCACGCTCCTCCTTGTGAGCTTAGTAATAAAGCTAATACCATTAGATTCTGGAGTACTATTTTTGCAAACTTGTTATCTCCTTTTTCTTGCATCCAGAGTGTTATTTTCTAGTTCTTCAATTATAGCTGTGGTATTTACAATAGCTTTTTCAAATTCACTCACCCCTACCCAAGGTAAAAACCACCTTGCAAAACTGTTGCCCCCTGAATTTCTATCAATGTTGTTTAAAAGGCACCTTTGATAACACAGTATATTGTAGCCAGGATTATGTGTAGGGAACTCAACTTCAAAATCTATTCCTTCCCTGGACTGTGTATGATCTGTCATTTTTAGAAAACTAGAGAATCCAGACACAGTTGCTGCTGGAATAGCAATCAGGGACAAGGCCTTTTCAGTCTTTCTAGGCATCTGGGTGCAAATCCAACAATTATTTCGAGATAGAACTCAAGAGATGTTCTGGATTAGTTGGAAATGCTGATTTTTCCCTCCATCCTATCACTAATCCATTGAGAATAGGCATTACTAAAATAATCTTAAAATACATCATTTCTATATATAGATAAATATATATATAGAAATATATATACCCCTACAGTAGTTAAGAAATAATAATTAAGAAAGAAAATAAAAATCACAGACTAATAAGGATTCTTCTGGTGGGGATTAAATAGCCCCCTTCTCCCACTTCCAGGGAGTGTTCCCTGGAAACACTCTAATTCTGTGTAATTCAATCCCTTGTACTCATTAATTCATTAAGAATTCTTCTAAGGAGAAGTTAAAGGTTTACAATAGATAGTTTCAACAGTTTTAACCTTAAAAGTCTTTGTTAATGCAGTCTCTCAGGTATCAGGGTTAACTGATGCTTTTACTCGGGTATAATGAGTCCATCCTTTCTCAGCCATTCTTCCTGCCATCTCAGTAGTCAGGAGCACTTGGAACAGTCCGTCCCACTCAGGTTTCAGCTTCGATTCTCTCCATGTTTGCATCAGAACCCAATCTCCTGCTCGGAATGGATGGATTGGGACTTCCAAGGCTGGGGTTTGAGCTAACAGTCCACAGGTCCTGAGAGATGACAAAGAGGACGACAGCTTGAGTATACAGTTCTTAAGAAAAGCATCTTTTGTCTCAATTTGAGGTAATTCATTCCTTTTGTCCATGTACAGCAATCCAAATAATATTTCATGGTGAAACTCCCACATCTTTTCTTGGTGCAGTTTGAATTCGGAGAAGTGCCAAAGGTAAGCACTTCCTTTGGAGAAGCTGAGTTTCCGGAACTTAGTCAATTGTTTCTTTACTGTCTGATCCACTCCACCCTTCCAGAAGAGGAAGGATGCCAAGGAGTGTGAAATTTCCACTTAATTCCTAGAGTCCGCATTAGCCCTTGCAATATTTCTGACATACAGTGATTTCCTTGATCAGAGTCACTATTTCCAACAATTCCATACCTGGGAGTTATTTGTTCTAGAATTACTTCAGTTACTATGTTCGCAGTAGCAGATACTGAAGGGAAAGCTTCCACCCACCCTGACAAATGATCGACCAAGACTAATAAGTATTTAAATCTACCTACTCTAAGGAGTTCTGTAAAATCTACCTGTACACTTTGGAAGCGTTGAATTCCTGGTTCTCGCCCCCCTTTGGGCTGACTGCGGATAATTTCCCTATTTACCTTTTGACATACTACACAACTCCTGCGTGCTTGTTCAGCCGGAGTATATATATTCCTACACATTCATATTTCCATAGCACAGCATCACACATTGCTTGAATTCCCCAATGACTCCCTTGATGTAAAACAGTTAATATTTGTCTCATTAGTACTTTATTCAGCATTTCTCTCCCATCAGGGAGTATGTATTTTCCTTTGGACTTCGTGACTCCTAATTCCTTAAAAACCTCTTTCTCTTAAAACTTTTTAGGTCTTTTTGGTTTTGGGTAGGGGTAGCTCAACAATTCCCTGAATCCTCTCTGGATTTGTTCTTCATTCTCCCTCAGACACTAGATGGCCTACATACTTGACATCTCTTTCTACGAATTTTAATTTATTTTCCAATACTTTCAAGGAAGTTGAATAGCTTGTTAGTGGCTTCCTTCACAGCTGTATTCTCCTGTCCTGATCATCCACATATTGTAACAGTAACACCTCCTCCGGAGGTTGGAATTACTCAAAAATTTGTTCTAGAACTTGCCCAAATACATTTGGTGGCCCTGTAAACCCCTGAGGTAAAATTGTCCATCTGTATTGTTGATTCCGCCCCATTTCAGGGTCTTTCCACTCAAAGGCAAATATAACTTTGCTCTCAGGGTCTGAGAGCACCCCATTAATATCACCATTATTCTAGCCTAACAATTTACTATTGGAATGCCCAATTTCATTATCAAATCCTTTCCCAACAAGTTAGTCCCTGCCTCAGGTGCATACAATAATTGCCCAGTGATCATTCTATCCTTAGTCTCAGCTTGGTGTCCCCAAAAAGTGGTACTGTTATCCCAGCCCCTTCTACCCCCATCACATTTAGGGTTTCATTAGTTAATTTAAGCCCTGATACTTTACAGGCCAGTAATGACCTACTTGCCCTAGTGTATTGGGTTTATGTGGCAAGGTTCTGGTAGCGGAGGGGGCTGTAGTGGTAGCCCCTGTGAGAAGAATCCAGCAGCTTCCCCATGTTAGATAAGGGCCAGTTTCAGCCGGCCCCAAAGGGGCTCACCGCTGCCCAGAGCCAAACCATGAGCAATGCAGTTTAAATCTCTATGAGAGCACATCCAAGAAAAGGAAAGAACAAAAAAAAAACAACAACAAAAAAAAACCTGCTGCACAACAGCAGCTTGGAGAGTGAGGAGTGAAAAACCTCCCTGCAGACACCAAGGTCAGTGCAGAAGGAGGGGGAGGAGGCACTCCAGGTGCCGGAGAGAAAGCCCCCTGGAGGCACACAGAGAGAGGCCCATAGTAGAGCAGATCTCCACGCTGCAGCCCGTGGAGAGGAGCCCATGCAGGATCAGGTGATGGGGGGTGGTTGTCCCCAGGGGTTCCCATGCCAGACCAACCCACTCCTGACGAATAGACCCCACAGCACAGACCCACACCTGGAGCAGCTCCCAAAGAACCGCTGCCCATGGAAAAACCCACACAGGACCAGCCCAGGAAGGTCGGCACTCTGCGGGATGGGCCCCACACCAGAGTAGGGGAGAGAGCGACCGTGAAGGAGCAGTGGAAACGAAGCATCACGGACTGACTGCAGCCCCCACTTCCGGCTCCCCCACGCCACTCAGGGCAGGGAAGAGGTGGAAGAGAGGGGGAGGAAAGGTGCCCCCAGCTTGTTTCTCTGTTTTTCACCGCTCCAGCCTGTCAGCAACAGGTAATACATTTTATTAATCTTCCTATGCTAAGTCTGTTCTGCCTGTGATGATGATTGTAGAGTGATCCCCATTGAAGAACCCTTGATGTACACTTTTTCATTTATTAGGGAACTAGCTTTCTGAGAAGCCCCGACTCCCCTATTCTGAATTTATAATAGCAATCCCTCCACCTTCCACTCCGGATAATCCATTTCAAGTGACTGGCCTGGCCACACTTAAAATATATTCTCAAAGCCTGTCCCTGTGTTGTGGTTTAGCCCGGCTGGCAGTCAAACACCACACAGCCGTTCGCTCACCCTCCCCCCTCCCTCTCCGGGATGGGGGAGAGAAACGGGAAAGTGAAGTCTGTGAGTTGAGATAAAGACAGTTTATTAAGACAGGGAAAAGAATAACAACAATAATAATAATAATAATAGCATTAATAGTAATAATGTGTACGAAATAAGTGATGCACAATGCAATTGCTCACCACCCGTTGACCGATGCCCAGCCTATCCCCGAGCAGCCGGCCCCCCCTCCACCCCGGCTAGCCACCCCTATATATTGTTCAGCATGACGTCAGATGGTATGGAATACCCCTTTGGCCAGTTTGGGTCAGCTGTCCTGGGTCTGTCCCCTCCCAGCTCCTGCTGCATCCCTAGCCTGCTCGCTAGCAGGACAGAGAGAGGCTGAAAAGTCCTTGGCTTGGTGTAAGCACTGCTCTACAACAATTAAAACATCAGCATGTTATCAGCGCTCTTCTCATTCTAATCCAAAACATAGCACCCTGCCAGCTACTAGGAGGAAAATTAACTCTGTCCTAACTGAAACCAGGACAGATATCCACCTCTTATTCCATACCATTTATATCATGCTCAGGTTACACTCTTTCCAATACCTTCTAATTAATCACCATTTTCATCTATGATATATAGCAACCATGGTAGCGATGACATACAGTGTTATATGATAATTAACATACTATAATTCAACTCATGGGCTATTCTCACCCAGTATTAGGTCCCCTTGAGGTACACACCGGACCTCCCCATTCTCTTGCATTACCCACCAAGTGCATCCAGGTCCCTGAGCAAAAGCAATCCCACGAATGGGCTTGCCTTTTCCTGAGGCGGGAGTAGCCCAGACTGTCTTACCCAGCATGTTTCTTACGTGCACTACAGGAACTTTATCCCCTTCTACAGTGCGTAACAGGTTTGATTGGGCAGGTCCAGCTCGGTTGGCAGATCCTCTAGTATTGACTAACCAGGTGGCCTTTGCCAGATGTGTTTCCCAATTTTTGAATGTCCCAGCACCCATTGCTTTCAGTGTAGTCTTTAACAGTCCATTGTATCGTTCAACTTTCCCGGAGGCTGGTGCATGATAAGGGATGTGATACACCCACTCAATACCATGTTCTTTGGCCCAAGTGTCTATAAGGTTGTTTCGGAAATGAGTCCCATTGTCTGACTCAATTCTTTCTGGGGTGCCATGTCGCCATAGGACTTGCTTTTCAAGGCCCAGGATAGTGTTCCGGGCGGTGGCATGGGGCACAGGATATGTTTCCAGCCATCCGGTGGTTGCTTCCACCATTGTAAGTACGTGGCGCTTGCCGTTGCGGGTTTGGGGGAGTGTGATGTAATCAATCTGCCAGGCCTCTCCATATTTGTATTTCAGCCATCGTCCTCCATACCAGAGAGGCTTTGACCGTTTGGCTTGTTTAATTGCAGCACATGTTTCACAATCATGAATAACCTGTGCTATAGTGTCCATGGTCAGGTCCACCCCTCGGTCACGAGCCCATCTGTATGTTGCATCTCTACCTTGATGGCCTGAGGTGTCATGGGCCCATCGGGCTATAAATAATTCACCTTTATGTTGCCAGTCCAGGTCCACCTGAGCCACTTCAATCTTAGCAGCCTGATCCACCTGCTGGTTGTTTTGATGTTCTTCAGTAGCCTGATTCTTGGGCACATGAGCATCTACATGGCGTACCTTTACAACCAGGTTCTCTACCCGGGCAGCAATATCTTGCCACAATGCAGCAGCCCAGATGGGTTTGCCCCGGCGTTCCCAGTTGCTCTGCTTCCATTGCTGTAGCCACCCCCACAGGGCATTTGCTACCATCCATGAATCAGTATAGAGATAGAGAACTGGCCACTTTTCTCGTTCAGCAATATCTAAGGCCAGCTGAACGGCTTTCACTTCTGCAAACTGACTCGATTCACCTTCTCCCTCAGCAGCTTCTGCAACTCGTCGTGTAGGACTCCATACAGCAGCTTTCCATCTCCGATGCTTTCCAACAATACGACAGGACCCATCAGTGAACAGGGCATATTTCTTCTCATTTTCTGGTAGCTTGTTGTACAGTGGGGCTTCTTCAGCACGGACCACCTCCTCCTCTGATGATATCCCAAAGTTCTTGCCTTCTGGCCAGTCCATAATCACTTCCAGGATTCCTGGGCGACTGGGGTTTCCTATTCGAGCCCGCTGAGTAATCAGTGCAACCCACTTGCTCCATGTAGCATCAGTTGCATGATGTGTAGAGGGGACCCTTCCTTTGAACATCCAACCCAGTACCGGCAGTCGGGGTGCCAGGAGGAGCTGCGCTTCAGTACCGACCACTTCCGAAGCAGATCGAACTCCCTCATATGCTGCCAATATCTCCTTTTCGGTTGGAGTATAGCGGGCCTCAGATCCTCTGTATCCCCGACTCCAAAACCCCAGGGGTCGACCTTGAGTTTCCCCAGGTTCTTTCTGCCAGAGGCTCCAGGTGGGACCATTCTCCCCGGCTGTGGTGTGGAGCACATTCTTTACATCTGGTCCTGTTCGGACTGGCCCAAGGGCTACTGCATGAACTATTTCCTGTTTAATTTGTTCAAAGGCTTGTCGTTGCTCAGGGCCCCATTCAAAAGCATTCTTCTTACGAGTTACTTGGTAGAGCGGGTTTACAATCAGACTGTAATTTGGAATATGCATTCTCCAAAACCCCACGACACCTAGGAAAGTCTGTGTTTCCTTCTTGCTAGTTGGTGGAGACATAGCTGTTATTTTGTTGATCACATCCATTGGGATTTGACGACGTCCATCTTGCCATTTTATTCCTAAAAACTGGATCTCTCGTGCAGGTCCTTTAACTTTATTTTGTTTTATGGCAAAACCGGCCTTCAGAAGGATTTGGACTATTTTCTTCCCTTTCTCGAAAACTTCCTCTGCAGTGTCACCCCACACAATGATGTCATCGATGTACTGCAGGTGTTCAGGAGCCTCCCCCTGCTCCAGCGCAGACTGGATCAGTCCATGGCAAATGGTAGGGCTATGTTTCCACCCCTGGGGCAGCCGATTCCAAGTATATTGGACTCCCCTCCAAGTGAAAGCCAACTGTGGCCTGCACTCTGCTGCTAGAGGGATGGAGAAAAATGCATTAGCATTATCAATTGTGGCATACCACTTGGCTGCCTTTGATTCCAGTTCGTACTGGAGTTCTAGCATGTCCGGCACTGCAGTAGTCAGTGGTGGCGTGACTTCATTCAGGCCATGATAGTCCACTGTTAGTCTCCACTCACCATTAGACTTTCGCACTGGCCATATGGGACTATTAAAAGGTGAATGGGTCTTGCTGATCACTCCTTGGCTCTCCAGTTGACGAATTAGCTCGTGGATGGGAATCAGGGAGTCTCGGTTGGTGCGATATTGCCGCCGGTGCACAGTTGTGGTAGCGATTGGCACTTGCTGTTCTTCAACCCTCAGCAACCCCACAACAGAAGGGTCCTCTGAGAGACCGGGCAAGGTAGACAACTGTTTAATGTCCTCTGTCTCTAAGGCAGCTATGCCAAAAGCCCACCGGAACCCTTTTGGGTCCTTGAAATATCCTCTTCTAAGATAGTCTATGCCAAGGATGCACGGAGCATCCGGGCCAGTCACAATACGGTGCTTTTGCCACTCATTCCCGGTTAGACTCACTTCAGCTTCCAATACAGTTAACTGCTGGGATCCCCCTGTCACGCCATAAATACAGATGGGCTCTGGCCCTTTACAGCTTGATGGCATTAGAGTACATTGTGCACCGGTGTCTACTAGAGCCTTATACTTCTGTGCGTCAGACGTGCCAGGCCATCGAATCCACACAGTCCAATAAACTCGGTTGTCCCTTTCCTCCCCCTGGCTGGAGGCAGGGCCCCTCTAGTCCTGGTCAGAATCTTCATTTCTGTGTTTAAAAGACTGCCTGCTAGAAGTTGGAGCAGCAAACTTTTCAGAGAACCCTTTTCTCCCAATTGTTTTCCTTTGTAACTCACGTACCCGTGCCTCTAGGGTCTCAGTAGATTTTCCATCCCATTTTCTCATGTCCTCTCCATGGTCACGTAGGTAAAACCACAGGGTGGTGCGGGGTGTGTACCCACCATATTGTCTTCTTTGCACGGATGCACGTTTACCCCTAATAGCCGAGACGCTGGTTTGTACAGGTGGGGAAGAAAATACACTCTCTTTAAGTTGGTGGACCTCTTCAAAAAGTTTCTCCAAAGTATTCTCTCTTAGTTGGTGGCCACTGGTTTGTTCAGGTGGGGGGGAAGATAAATTCTCTTTAAGTTGGTGGAACTCTTCAGAGAGTTTCTCCACAGCCGAGACACAGGCCTGTAGGGAAGAGGAGAGATTTCCTTCGTACTCCCGGAGTTGTTTAGCCATGTCACCCACTGTGGGATCTTCACCGTTTTTCCAGGTTATTATTGCCAATGTGCTGGCCCATGTTGATGGTGCATTCCGTACAAACTTCCGCCACATGGGTCGAGTACACTGGACTTCATCTGGATCTGTGGATGTTTGTGCATCGTCTAGGTCCTTATAAATTACTTCCCGTACGGCTAATTCCCTCAGGTACTGAATTCCCTTCTCCATGGTGGTCCACTTGACTGGTAGACATACAAGTTCTTCCTTGTAGGGATACCTTCCCTTCACAGCTAACAGGAGACGCCTCCAGAGGCTGTGAGATCGTGCTCCATCTCCAATTGCTTTGTCAATGCTTGCATCTCTAGCAAGGGATCCCAACCGCTTGGCTTCCCTGCCCTCTAATTTCACACCATTGGCTCCAGTGTCCCAGCACCGGAGCAGCCAGGTGACAAGCTGTTTACCTATACAGCGACCAAAATCTTTTCGCACATCTCGTAGCTCACGCTGGTATAGGGTTCGGGTAGTTACTGTTGATTTTTCGACATCCTCATCCTCATCTTCATCCTCCTGCACATTTGATGGCCCAGCCTCGTCTTCTCCACACCCAGACTTAGCAGAAGACTTTCTGCGTTCTAAACGACCTGAGTCTCTATACCATTTTTTCACCTTTTCTACAGGGGCAACTTGCACTGCTACAGCTCGCCTCTCCGACCCAGCCACAGGGTCTGCCACAGGGGTTGGAATACCCTCTGCAGGGTCAACTTGCACTGCTACAGCTCGCCTCTCCGACCCAGCCACAGGGTCTGCCACAGGGGTTGGAATACCCTCTGCAGGGTCAACTTGCACTGCTACAGTTCGTTTCTCTGACCCAGCCACAGGAGTGGGAACGGCTGCGGGAGCTGGAGCCGGAATGGCTGCGGGAGCTGGAGCTGGAATGGCTGCAGGAGCTGGGACTGGAACGGCCGCAGGGTCTGTCACTAGGTTGATAGTAGCATCAATTGCATCTCGATAGGCACAAGCCAGACCCCAGCACGCTACAGTGATTTGTGTCACTTTGGAACTGCCAGAGTCATGACACCTTTTTTTCAAGCATTCTACCAGTTTTTTAGGATTTTGCAGTTGTTCAGGGGTGAATGTCCAAAACACTGGAGGTGCCCACTGCTCTAGAAACCTGCCCATATCCTCCCACACTCCCTGCCACTCGCAACTATCCCGCCTCAAGACAGATCTCCGGATGAGATTCCTAAGTAGTTGTTTAACCTTAAACAAAACCTGAAGCGCATTCAGGAGACATAACAACAAGAACATGCTGGTCTGAGTATCCCAAGGATATTCAACATCTTGGAGAGCTACCGTAGCTAGCTCGGGGGATAAGAGGGTGGTGAAGGAGAAAGGGAGAGTGAACAGGTAGGAAAAAATATCTTCCCCTGTCCCCTCCAGAGACTGACTCCCTGATGAAAAAAGGCAATAGGTGTAATTGCTAATAGTTTCTGAGATATGGTTTCCGAAGTATAGAGTCGACGACAGTGCTGAGTACAAATACCAGGTTAGAGTCATGACCAGATACCTCATCATTTCATAAGCCATCGTTACACCACACAGTACCATAACAATCTTAAACCAGGGCCCGGAAAGGATAAACAGCATGACAGGGAGCACATACAGAAAGTAACGTGCTATAAAACTCAATTTGGGAAACAGGCACAGCAGACTTGAGATTAAGGCAATCAACATTGTGACTAGCAACTATTAAGCAGGTCGAATACTTATACCAATTTTAGTTTAACACACTCTGGTCAAATCTGTCGATATCTCAACCCTTCGAGCCCCACGTTGGGCGCCAAATGGACTGTTGTGGTTTAGCCCGGCTGGCAGTCAAACACCACACAGCCGTTCGCTCACCCTCCCCCCTCCCTCTCCGGGATGGGGGAGAGAAACGGGAAAGTGAAGTCTGTGAGTTGAGATAATGACAGTTTATTAAGACAGGGAAAAGAATAACAACAATAATAATAATAATAATAGCATTAATAGTAATAATGTGTACAAAATAAGTGATGCACAATGCAATTGCTCACCACCCGTTGACCGATGCCCAGCCTATCCCCGAGCAGCCGGCCCCCCCTCCACCCCGGCTAGCCACCCCTATATATTGTTCAGCATGACGTCAGATGGTATGGAATACCCCTTTGGCCAGTTTGGGTCAGCTGTCCTGGGTCTGTCCCCTCCCAGCTCCTGCTGCATCCCTAGCCTGCTCGCTAGCAGGACAGAGAGAGGCTGAAAAGTCCTTGGCTTGGTGTAAGCACTGCTCTACAACAATTAAAACATCAGCATGTTATCAGCGCTCTTCTCATTCTAATCCAAAACATAGCACCCTGCCAGCTACTAGGAGGAAAATTAACTCTGTCCTAACTGAAACCAGGACACCCTGCTAGGATTTAGGCTGCAACACAGGTAGCTTTCCTTGCCTGCCATTCCCCTCCTAAACATTCTTCTCCAGTGAATAACATACTCAGGATTGACATTTCCCCCCCAGGAATACAAATTAGGCCTTAGAAACAGATTTGACTGTTCTGCTAGTCCTATAGGGTCCTCAATTAAAGACTTTGTTTCTTAAAAAAAAAAAAACAAAAAACTTCTTAAAACTCCTAACCTCTCTGCTGGTAAGGGGGGGAGTTCACATAATGTATTTTTCCTTGTCCCACTGGAACCCACCTAAGAGGATATACAGTCAGTGTTAGTACTGTTAGTATCAAGGAAGGCAAAACTCTCAATATCTCTTCTACATTGTTCTAATTCTTGCCAGAGCCTAGAGTGCGCTCCTTCTCCAGGGACAGCATCAATTGCAGTCCCTGTCTCCCCTCCTGGAGCAGCTGCTGCTGCCTCCAATGCAATATTAGGATTATAGGGAGCATAACTTGATTCCTCCTCCAAAAAAGGAGTCTTACTGTTTACATATAAATTTCAAGCCTGAGTTTTCATCAGACCCATATTTTGGCCAAAATACTGAAGTTCCTTTTATTGGCTTTTTAGGCCAGACCATTACACAATATCTAAACTTTTTTTTTTGTTGTTGTTTAATCTTTTTCCCTAGTTTTAGGGTTGTTTTTCGAAATCCTTATCATTCTCCCCAAAGGACTATCTTTAGGCACAGTCCCGGGGTCTCCACCCCCACCCTGCTGACTCTTGGAACCCTTAATCCCCATCTCTTCCTGACGTGGTGCTGTGGACTTTACCACCCACAGGGTACCACACGCCTTCACCTAGGATTAGGACAGAGGTGGGGTGTACTGCCGAGCACCTCACTTCACCGTGCTCGGGGTACCGTACACCTAAGGGCCCAAACCCCCGAGACTCTCTTTCGCTCGTCTGTCTTTCGCTTCGTCCCTCTCCAGCCGAGAGGACTTCGTTTGTCCCCTCACGGGACCACAGAACCTCGCTGATCAGGACTCCACACTCGCTTCGCACTAAAAGTGCATCTCATTCACACTCCACACAAGAGTCTCCCCGAACCCAACCCGAGGCAAGATACGGTAAAGTTTCCCTTACCTCAGTTCATGCACGGCTTCCCGGTCCGGGTTATCAGCAATACCTGTACCCGATCCGGGCTGGACTATGTCTGGGCTGTGTCTGTGTATGTCAGTGCTGGCCTCCCTTCTCCCCAGAGCTTCGCAGAGCCTGTCTTCAGATTAACAGTCTCGGTCCTTTGCCGGCCATACTGAGATGACTCACCACCCCCGACGGGACTACTGAAATCAGCGGGGTGCACCTTCCTGTCTGTGGTGGCAAGAAATCTTCGGCAGGTGACAAGATTCCAGACGAGCCCCCAAATTGTGAGAAAAATCTCAAATAATTTTCTTCAGACAGGATCTTCTGTGAAGCTATTTTATTTGCGATTGCAATGGCGGGCATCCTGTCAATTAGGAGTGCATTATAGTAAACAAATCATAACCTTTTATTCCCTATTACCCGACGCCTGATCACCTCCCCTGTTTCCTCATTGGCTGAGTACGACAGGTTCACAAGCTACTCGACGCTCCTCTATACCATATATGTACAAAATTTTTTTTTCAACCCTTTAATTTCTCCTTTCTTATGTTTTGAGAACTTGTGATCTTTGTTTTACTGTTCTCACACTGCTCATCCTGTTTTTCTCAAGCTTCTACCTTATTTTGGAACAGTGAGGCCTTCTACTGTCCACTTATCTACTTAGCATTTCTCCTTGTTATGACTACACAGCTACCTTTGAATAAGAAAATTAGTTCTCTACTGAAAAAAAACAACTTAGTTTCTCACACAGGGACAAAATTAGAAATGCCAAAGCTCATCTGGAGCTCAATCTGGCTACTACTGTTGAAGATAACAGAAAATGTTTTTATAAATGCATTAACACAAAAAGGAGGACTAAGGAGAATCTCCATCCTTTACTGAATGCGGAGGGAAACTTAGTGACGAGAGATGAGGAAAAGGCTGAGGTACTCAATGCCTTCTTTGCCTCAGTCTTTAGTGGCAAGACCAGTTGTTCTCTGGATACCCAGTACCCTGAGCTGGTGGAAGGGGATGGGGAGCAGAATGTGGCCCTCATAATCCACGAGGAAATGGTTGGTGACCTGCTACAGCACAGATATACGCAAGTCGATGGGGCCGGATGGAATCCACCCGAGGGTACTGAGAGAACTGGTGGAAGAGCTGGCCAAACTGCTTTCCATTTCTTACTTCAGTGGGGTCCACTCCTCTGAGCAGCTTGAGCTTCCTTTCAGCTCAGGTGCGCTTCCTTTCAGCGCCTTTCAGTATGAGCTTCCTTTCAGCTCGGGTGTGCTTCCTTTCAGCGTGGGGTCCGCTTTTCTGAATTCCTTTCAACACGCTTCCTTTCAACACGGGGTCCGCTTCTCTGAGCAGGTTGAGCTTCCTTTCAGCTCGGGTGTGTTTCCTTTCAACACGGGGTCCGCTTCTCTGAGCAGGTTGAGCTTCCTTTCAGCTCGGGTGTGTTTCCTTTCAACACGGGGTCCACTTCTCTGAGCAGGTTGAGCTTCCTTTCAGCTCGGGTGTGCTTCCTTTCAGCACGGGGTCCGCTTCTCTGAGCAGCTTGCTGAGTTTGGCCGAACCTATCTTCGTGAGGCGAACAGTGTCCCTGTTCCTGTCCTGGTCCCTGTTCCGTTAGCCTGTCCCTGTTCATTCATATTTTGGTTTTGTCCCTGTTCAGTTAGCTTTTCCCTGTTCCTGTTCTTCATGTCCCTGTTCCTGTTCTTCATGTCCCTGTTCAGGCACCATTTGTGGCGTAATGACCACACAGAGACCAGGGTTATTTTTAGGATCAATAACTTCAACTTCTTTATTGAGGACAGGCTCTCTTCTTATACCATTCACTCTACAGCGGTACTTTTCCACTAACTGTTCATTGGCTGACAACTTTGCCCGGCAACAGCAAACATTTTGCAACTTCCGTGTCTTAACTGGTTGGAGAACAAGCAGTCCAAGAAAGCAAGGCGTCTCCTGAATCACCTTTCTTTGTTCCTTCTAAACTCTTGATATTTCTCATGTCCTCATCGTTAAGAGTCCGATGTTATCACCAACCATGGGGCTTGTTGACCCCCATGGCGATACTCCCACATTAAACAACTAATCAAAAGTAGCCAGAGAGATAGTTTCCCAAGTTTGCTGTGTATAAATAACAGTACTTCAAGCAAGAGGTGTGCTTGCTTTGCGAAAGATCGTCAAGTACCTGATTCTGCAGAATCATATAATTATTTAATTAAAAGACCTTTGTGTGGATTCTGACTCTGTGTGCTTATTGACAAGGTGCGCTGGGCATGAACCTATGGGTAACAAGTTCCCTCCCTGAGGTGATGTTTAGCATGATTTTGGTGAAGAGTCAAGTACTATAGTCATATATATTTTGCATGTACTTCATTAAGCTCATTATCATTTTAAGGGGTGTTAATATTAATACCCATGTTGCACATAACAAAGCAAAAGGTTTCACTCCAGGCACTGTGGCCTTCAAGATTCTGTTCTGCTGACAAAACAGGGCTGTCCTACCAACACAAGATTCCCTCCTTCAGCAACCTCTCACACCAAGCCTGCAGACCTCCATCCACAAAGAGATACTAAGAATCATAGAATCATAGAATATCCCGAGTTGGAAGGGACCCATAAGGATCATCGAGTCCAACTCCTGGCACCACACAGGTCTACCCAAAATTTTAGACCATGTGACTAAGTGCACAGTCCAATCGCTTCTTAAATTCAGACAGGCTTGGTGCAGTGACTACTTCCCTGGGGAGGCTGTTCCAGTGTGCGACCACCCTCTTGGTGAAGAACCTCTTCCTGATGTCTAGCCTAAACCTCCCCTGCCTCAGCTTGACACCATTCCCATGGGTCCTGTCACTGGTGATTAAATCAGAATATTTATAGAATCATTTAGAATCATTGATAGAATCATTTAGGTTGGAAAAGACCTCTAAGATCATGTAGTCCTACCTTTAACCTAGCGCTGCCAAGTCACACTTGGCACTGAACCATGGCACTAAGCACTGCATCTACACGTGTTTTTGAAGAGTTCCAGGGATGGTGACTGTGGAGCAATTGCCTAAAGTAACTAGGAAAATAAAACTAATATTCATATTTTAAAGAAAAATGTACAGCATTGAAGAGGCTTTCAGGGTAGGGCATAGCTGCGTCACCTGAGCATTCCCCAGGCTTCCAAACTTAGACGTTACCGCACTAGGGGAACCTGGTGTGCTAACTCTGAAGAACACTACGGAGCGTAGAGCGGAGTGGAGACACTGTGGCTAGGCTCTGTGACCAGGTGGGGACTCGATTGTTCTTGTGCACACCGAGACCGATAAGCCGCACTTTTTGCTACCCTGAGCCAACGACCTGTCATGTTTTGACAAAATGCTGTACTCTAGTGAACTTTTGCTCATTATAATATCATTATAATACCAGAACACACCTCCTTCCCAAAAGCTATCCGCCTCCAAGGTGCGACCACCCCTCACTGAGCATGTGCTCTGAATTTCTCGGAGCCTATACCTTTAAACAGAGACGGGAAAACTTTTCATCTATCATAACTAAGATATGCTTGACTAGAGTCACTCAAGCTCCACCTAAAAGATAGAATATAATATAAAATGGCCTAAAGAGAGAGGGGATGTTAGGGAAGATACCGTTGTCAGGGAAGATACCACCACGAGGGAATATGCCATCACAAGGACCTCCTGACTTCTGGGATCAGTCGACGGGCTGAGCCTCTCTTCCGCCCCCCATTGGGACGCCTTTGGGTGAGATTTGAACACTTGGTTATACTGGGTGTCTCTGTGGAAACTTAGAAATCTCTATAGAGTCTTCGTGCCTTTTAATGCGTTAATAGCCAGGCTGTGTACCTGTGTATTTCATGCATGCTAGCTAGCTTTTGCAGACAGTAAATTATTGGCAGCAATCCAAAGAACCTGTGTACCTGTTGCTGTAATAAATGGCACTTAATTGCATTGTTCCTAGCCATGATAGTTCTCCTTGAACGCGACTAGAGTAAGGGCATGTTACATTGTTGGTGAATCTGTGACCGTACTGAATCCGACTGGGCCCATATCGGTTAATTAGCTACACCCCTTAACGCGACAGTGACTCAACTACTTCCCTGGGCAGCTTTTTTCCATACTTCACAACCATTTCAGTGAAGAAATTTTTCCTAATATCCAAGCTAAACCTCTCCTGGTGCAACTTAAGGCCATTTCCTCTTCTCTTATCACTTGGTGCTTGGGAGAACAAACCAATCCCCACCTCGCTACAGTCTCCTTTAAGGTACCTATAGAGCGCGATAAGGTCTCCCCTGAGCCTCCTCTTCTCCTGGCTAAACAACCCCAGCTCCTCAGCCACTGCTCGTAAGACTTGTTGTCCAGACCCCTCACCAGCTTCGTTGCCCTTCTCTGGACTCGCTCGAGCACCTCCATGTCCTTCTTGTAGCGAGGGGCCCAAAACTGAACACAGTACTCGAGGTGTGGCCTCACCAGAGCCAAGTACAGAAGGACAATCACTTCCCTGGTCCTGTTGGCCTCAGTATTTCTGATACAAGCCAGGATGCTGTTGGCCTTCTTGGCCACCTGAGCACACTGCTGGCACATATTCTGCCGGGTATCGACCAATACCCCCAGGTCTCTTTCCGACAGGCAGCTTTCCAGCCACTCTTCCCCCAGACTGTAGAATTGCATGGGGTTGTTGTGCCCCAGGTGCAGGACCCAGCACTTAGACTTGTTGAACCTCATACAGTTGGCCTCAGCTCATCGGTCCAGCCTATCCATATCCCTCTGTAGAGCCTTCCTACCCTCAAGCAGATCAATACTCACACCCAACTTGGTGTCGTCTGCAAACTTACTGAGGGTGCACTTGTCCAGATCATTGATAAAGATATTGAAGAGAACCGGCCTCAGTACTGAGCCCTGGGGGACACCACTAGTGACCACCCTCCAACTGGATTTCACTCCATTCACCACAACTCTTTGGGCCTGGCCACCCAGCCAGTTTTTAACCCAATGAAGCATACACCCATACAAGCCATAAGCAGTCAGCTTATCCTGGAGAATGCTGTGGGAAACAGTGTCAAAGGCCTTACTGAAGTCTAGGTAGACCACATCCACAGCCTTTCCCTCATCCACTGAGCACGTCACCTTGTTGTAAAAGGAGATCAGGTTTGTCAAGCAGGACCTGCCTTTATTAAACCCATGCTGACTGGGCCTGATTACCTGGTTGCCTTGCAGCTGCTGCGTGATGGCACTCAAGATAATCTGCTCCTCCATGAGCTTCCCCGGCACCAAAGTCAGACTGACAGGCCTGTAGTTTCCCGGATCCTCCTTCTGGCCCTTCTTGTACATGGGCATCACATTTGCTAGCCGACTGTCAACTGGGACCTCCCCTGATAGCCAGGACTGCTGATAAATGATGGAAAGTGGCTTGGTTAGTACTTCTGCCAGCTCCCTCAGAACCCTCGGGTGGATCTCATCTGGCCCCATAGACTTGTGTATGTCTAAGTGGTTTAGCAGGTTGCTAAACATTTCCTCATGGATTATGAGGGCTTAATTCTCCCTGTCCCTATCTACCAGCTCAGGGGGCTGGGTACCCAGAAGAAAAACTGGTCTTGCTGCTGAAGCCTGAGGCAAAGAAGACATTAAGCCTTGTCCTCATCTCTTGTCACTATGTTTCCCCTCACATCCAATAATGGATGGAGATTCTCCTTAGACCTCCTTTTCTTGTTTATGTATTTATAAAAGCATGTTTTATTGCCTTTAACAGCAATAGCCAGATTGAGTTCAAGTTGGGCTTTGGCCCTTCTAATTTTCTCCCTGCACAGCCTCACGACATCTCTGTAGTCATCCTGAGTGGCCTTCCCCTTCTTCCAAAGGTCATAAACCCTCTTGTTCTTCCTGAGCTCTAGCCACAGCTCTCTGTTCAGCCAGGCTGGCTTTCCTCTGCGCCAGCTCATCTTTCGGCATGTGGGGACAGCTTGGTCCTGCGCCTTTCAGATTTCCTTCTTGAAGAGTGTCTAGCCTTCCCGGACTCCTTTGCCCTTCAGGACTGCCTCCCAAAGGACTCCGACAACCAGTCTCCTTAACAGGACAAAGTCTGCCCTCTGGAAGTCCAGGGTGGCAGTTCTGCTAACTCCCTTCCTTATTATTTCCAGGAATCGAAAACTCTATTAATTCATAATTGCTATGCCCAAGACGGCCTCCAACCTTCACATCACCCACAAGTCCTTCTCTGTTAACAAGCAAAAGATCCAGCGGAACGCTGTCCCTTGTTGGCTCACTCACCAGCTGTGTCAGGAAATTATCTTCCACACACTCTAGAAACCTCCTAGACTGTTTCCTCTCTGCTGTGTTGTATTTCCAGCAGACATCTAGCAAGTTGTAAGTCCCCCATGAGAACAAGTGCTAGCGATTGCGAGATTTGTCCCAGCTGCTTATAGAATATTTCAACTGCCTCTTCAGCCTGGTTGGGCAGTCTATAACAGACTCCCACCATGACATCTGCCTCATTGGCCTTCCCCCGATTCTGACCCACTCAACCCTGTCATCGCCATTGTTCAGCTCTAGACAATCCAAAGACTCCCTAAAATACAAGGCTACCCCACTGCCTCTCCTTCCTAGCCTATCCCTTCTGAAGAGTTTGTAGCCATCCACTGCAGCATTCCAGTTATGTGAGCCATCCCATCATCTTTCTGTGATGGCAACTATGTCATAGTTTTCCTGCTGCACGATGGCTTCCAGATCCTCCTGTTTGTTGCCCATACTGTGTGCATTGGTGTAGATGCACTTCAGCTGGGCTAGTGAATCCGTCACCGTTTTGGGGGGAGAAGCCCTAATTCCTGCATGACCATTCCCAGGCACTTTTGTGATTTCTAACACGTCAATGTCCCTTGTGCCTTTGCTGCTGCATGGCTCTTCATCCCCTACCTCAACAGGGGCAACAGACCGATGGACCTTGCTAGTACGCCGTCCCTTAACCATTGTCATACCACCCCCAGGCTTGTCTCTGTCAAGCCTGGTTTTATCCCCTTTCCCCTTCAAATCTAGTTTAAAGCCCTATTAATGAGCCCTGCTAACTCCTGAGCAAAGATCCTTTTCCCCCTTAGAGACAGGTGAACCCCATCCGTTCAGCAGGCCTGGTGTCTTGTAAAATGACCCATGATCAAAAAACCCAAGGTTCTGCTGGTGACACCAGGTCAGGAGCCGGGTATTGATTTGACGTCTCTTCCTGTTCTTTGCCTCATCATTCCCTTCAACTAGAGGGAACTACTTGTGCCCCTAACCCCTTAACTAGTTGTCCCAAGGCCATGAAGTGTCTTTTGATTGCTCTCAGATGCCTTCTTGGAGTTACATCACTGCCTACTTGAAAAAACAATAACGGAAACAATAATGGGTAGTAATCCGAGGGCCAAACCAGGGCAGGAAGCTTGCTCTTCACGTCCCTAATCCAGGCCCCAG
This sequence comes from Cygnus olor, assembly GCF_009769625.2. Classification (NCBI taxonomy): domain Eukaryota; kingdom Metazoa; phylum Chordata; class Aves; order Anseriformes; family Anatidae; genus Cygnus; species Cygnus olor. Next base: position 854,682 of record NW_024429075.1, on the reverse strand, counting down.
GGAGGCAGTAGATGTCCCTATGTGAAAAACAAAGTTGTGTTTTTGCAGTAGAAGGTGTTTTTGCAGTGGAAAATTCCACTAACCTTCCATATTCAAAAGTGATCATGCCTGCATGACAGGAACAAGGAAGTGGAGGAGCTCACAGCAACTCTGCTCTGCAAGCTGGGCCCAGGGCAGAATGAGGTAGCAAAGGAGCTGTTTGCGTCTCCAGCGCAAGGAAAAAATACTGCAGGATCTTCTCAGTGACAGGAACCATCAGGCTATGGAGAATGATGCTGAAAACCAGGAGCTGCTGCAGGCCATGAGCACCAAGGAGGAGTGGAGCAGAATGGCTACCAAGAAGATGGCACGTGCTTTGGCTGAAAGGAGCTGCAAGTTACAACTCCTGTGCCAGCATGTGTTGGGAAAGGAACCCGTCAGGACCCAGTTGGCTGGTACCAGTCTGCTGAAGCAGGACAATCAACATCCCATGCAAGAAATACTGCAAAGAGCTTGTGGAGCTATAGACCCAGCTGGACCCCCACAGGGGGACAGCTGCCTGACAGAGGGAGTCGGCATCATTAGCAGAACTGGAGAAGGATCTTGTTAATGCCAAAGAAGAGCTGGAGCTAATGGCAAAGAAGGAAAAAAAAAAAAGGAAAAGGAGAAATTAACGGTTGGTCAAATAAAATTGTACATATATGGTATAGAAAGGCGTCGAGTAGTTTGTGAACCTGCAGTACTCAGCCAATGAGGAAACAGGGGAGGAATTAAGCGTAGGGTAAGAGGGAATATAAGGTTATGATATAGTTTTACTGTGTGCTCCTGCTTGCAGGACCCCTGCCACTGCAATTGCGAATAAAATAGCTTCACAGAAGGTCCTGTCTGAGAAAATTATTGAGGTATTTCTCACAATTTGGGGGTTCATCCAGGATCTTGTTTCCTACCGAAGAGTTCTTGCCACCACACCTGCAAGAACACACCACACCAGGTGCACCCTGCAGATTTCAGTGGTCCCATCGGGGGTGGTGGGTTGTCTTGGGATGGCCAACAAAGGACTGAGACTTAAACTGAAGACAGGCTCTGTGAAGCACTGGGGAGAAGGGAGGCCAGCCCAGGCCAGCACAGACACAGCACAGGCACAGCACAGGCACAGGGGTAACTGCTGATAACCCGGACCGGGAATTCTGTGCATGGACTGAGGTAAGGCAAACTTTACTGTATTGTCTCGTGGGGGGAGTCGGGGAGATTCTTGTGTGGAGTGTGAATGAGACGCACTTTTAGTGCGAAACAAGTGTGGAGTCCTGATCCACGGTTCCATAGTCCCGCGAGGGGTGCGGCTGGAGACAGACGTAACAAAAGATAGAAGTGCGAAAGAGAGTCTTGGGGGACTGGGCCTTTAGGTGTACAGTACCCCGGGCACAGTAAAGTGTTCGGCAGTACACCCACCTCTCTCCTTATCCTAATTAAAGGAGGTGTGTGGTACCCCTGTGGGCAGTAAAGTCCACAGCATCACATCAAGAAGAGATGAGCAATAAGGGCTCCAAGGATCAGCAGAATGGGGATGGAGACCCCAGAATTGTGCCTAAAGATAGTCCTTTGGGGAGAATGATAAGGAATTGGAAAAACAACCCAGAAACTAGGGAGAAAGATTAAAACAAACAAACAAACAAACAAAAAAACCACAATGGTAAGATATTGTGTGTCTGGCCTATAGAGGAACTTCAGTATTTTGGCCAAAATATGGGTCTGATGAAGACTGGATTTGTCAGAATTTGAATTTGTATGTAAATGATAAGGTTCCTTTTTTTGAGGAGGAATCAAGTTATGCTGCCTACTGGGTGCAGGAGGTGAATCAGCTTTTACTGGAAAAGGGTCAGGATCAGAAGAAAGAGGAGAAAGAGGAGTTAGAAGAAAGGACCGGTCAGTGGGAACCCTTGGATAATTTACCCCCTCCCTATAATCCTAATATCATACCGAAGGCAGCAATAGCTGCTCCAGGAAGGGAGACAGGGACTGCAATTGACACTGTCCCTGGAGAAGGAGCGCACTCTAGGCTCTGGTAAGAATTAGAACAAGGTAGAAGAGATATTGAGATTTTTGCCTTCCCTGATACTAACAGTACTAACTAACACTACCTGTGTGCCCTCTTAGGGAGGTTCCAATGGGACGAGGACAAATAGGTTATGTGAACTTCCCCCCTTACCAACAGAGAGGTTAGGAGTTTTAAGAAGTTTTTTTTTAAGAAATGAAGTCTTTAACTGAGGACCCTATAGGACCTTTCTAAGGCCTTTTTTGTATTCCTGGGGGTGGGGGGGGGAAATCACAGAATCACAGAATTGTAGGGGTTGGAAGGGACCTCAAGAGATCATCGGGTCCAACCACCCCTGCCAATGCAGGTTCCCTAGAGCAGGTTGCCCAGGTAGGCATCCAGACGGGCCTTGAATATCTCCAGAGAAGGAGACTCCACAACCTCCCTGGGCAGCCTGTTCCAGTGCTCCGTCACCCTCACTGTGAAGAAGTTCTTTTGCATATTCGTGTGGAACTTCCTGTGATCCATTTTGTGGCCATTGCCCCTTGTCCTGTCCCCAGAAACCACTGAAAAGAGGTTGGCCAAATCCCTCTGTCTCCCACAATTAAGGTATTTGTAAACATTAATAAGATCCCCTCTCAGTCTTCTCTTCTCAAGGCTGAACAGACCCAGGTCTCTCAGCTTTTCCTCATAGGGAAGATGCTCCAGGCCCCGTAACATCTTTGTGGCCCTCCGCTGGACTCTTTCCAGGGGATCCCTGTCTTTTTTGTACCGGGGAGCCCAGAACTGGACACAGCACTCCAGGTGAGGCCTGACCAGGGCAGAGTAGAGGGGGAGGATCACCTTCCTTGACCTGCTGGCCGCGCTTCTTTTAATGCATGCCAGGATCCCATTGGCCTTCTTGGCCACCAGGGCACACTGCTGGCTCATGGCCAACCTATCGTCCACCAGGACCCCCAGGTCCTTCTTCTCAGAGCTCCTCTCCAGCAGGTCATCCCCCAGCCTGTCCTGATACATGCGGTTGTTTCTTCCCAGGTGCAGGACTCTACACTTGCTCTTGTTAAACCTCATTTGGTTTCTTCCTGCCCAGCTCTCCAGCCTGTCCAGGTCTCGCTGAATGGCAGCACAGCCTTCTGGTGTGTTGGCCACTCCTCCCAGCTTTGTATCATTGGCGTACTTGCTGAGGGTGGACACTATTCCCTCATCAAGGTCGTCGATGAAGACGTTGAACAAGACCGGACCCAGCACCAACCCCTGGGGAACACCGCTAGTCAGAGGTCTCCAGCCGGACTCTGCGCTGCTGATCACCAGCCTCTGAGCTCGACAAGTCATCCAGTTCTCAACCCACCTTACTGTCCACTCCTCTATCCCATGCTTTCTCAGCTTTGCTAGCAGGATGTCGTGGGAGACAGTATCAAAAGCCTTGCTAAAGTCAAGGTAGATGACATCCACTGCTCTCCCCCCTTCTACCCAGCTGGTGATGCCATCATAGAAGACAACGAGGTTAGTCGAGCACGACTTCCCCTTGGTGAATCCATGCTGACTACTCCTCATAGCCTTCTTCTCTTCCAATTGCTTGGACATGGCATCCAGAACAAGCTGTTCCAACACCTTTCCAGGGACAGAGGTGAGACTGACTGGCCTGTAGTTTCCCGGATCCTCCTTCTTGCCCTTCTTGAAGACCGGAGTGACATTGGCTATCCTCCAGTCTTCAGGTACCTCTCCTGTTCTCCAGGACCTTTCAAAGATGATAGAGAGTGGTTTGGCGATCACCTCCGCTAACTCCCTCAGCACACGTGGATGCATCCCATTGGGGCCCATGGATTTGTGTGTGTTGACCCCACTCAGACACTCCCGAACCACTCCCTCATCAACCAGGGGGGAGATCTCCATTTCCCAGACTCTCTCTCCTCCCTCCAGGGTCCAGGAGTCCCGGGGAGGGGGGGGGACTCTTTGAAGCAAAGACCGAAGCAAAGGAGGCATTCAGTATCTCCACCTTCTCAGCGTCCCCCGTTACCAGGACACCGCCCTCGTTCAGCTGGGGACCCACATTATCTCTAGCCTTCCTTTTACTGTTTACATACTTAAAAAAAACCTTATTATTATCATTTATCTCTTTTGCAAGTTTCATCTTCAGGTGGGCTTTAGCCTTCCTCGTTGCGTCCCTGCAGGCCCTGACAACGCTCCTATACTCCTCCCAAGAGGACAGGCCCATTTTCCACATTTCATAGACCTTCCTCTTCCTTTTGATCTTGTTGATGAGCTCCTTGATCATCCACGCAGTTCTCCTGCCCCCTTCCCCGATTTCCTACTCTTCGGGATGCACCGATCCTGAGCTTGGAAGAAGTGCTGTTTAAATGTTGCCCAGCTCTCACAAGCACCCTTGCCTTCTAGCACTCTAGCCCATGAGATACCTCCAAGTAGGTCCCAGAAGAGATCGAAGTTGGCTCTCTGAAAGTCCAGGGTAGTAATCCTACTTTTAGCCTTACTTCTTCCACCAAGTTCCATCTTGAACTCCACCATCTCATGGTCACTGCATCCCAAGCTGCCCCCAACCTTCACATCCCTAACAAGCCCATCCCTGTTGGTAAGAACAAGGTCCAGAAGCACCCCCTGCCTTGTCGGCTCCTCCACCAACTGCATCAGAAAATTATCTTCTACGCACTGTAGGAACCTTTTGGACTGCGTGTGCCTGGTTGAGTTGCTTACCCAACAGATGTCTGTATAATTGAAGTCACCCATGAGAACCAGTACCCGGGATCGCGAGGCTACTTCCAGCTGCTTGTAGAAGGCCTCATCGACCTCCTCCTCCTGATCTGGTGACCCATAATACACCCCCACAGCAGTGTCACCCATACCAGCCCGCCCCTTAATTCTCACCCACAAGCTCCCCACTCGTTCTTCACCCTCCCCCAGGTGGAGCTGGGTACATTCTAATTGCTCCTTCACATAAAGGGCAACTCCTCCCCCTCGCTTCCCCAGCCTGTCTTTCCTAAAAAGGACATAGCCCTCCATGACAGCGTTCCAGTCATGCGAGCTGTCCCACCACGTCTCCGTGACTGCAATGAGATAGTGGCCCCACAACCGTACACAGATCTCGAGCTCATCCCGTTTATTTCCCATGCTTCGCGCATTGGTATACAGGCATTTTAGGGAAGCAGCAGGCGCAGTTACCCCTAGAGGGACGAAAGAAGAAGATTCTGGACGGGGTATCAGGATCATTACCTTCTCTGAGGAGCCCTCGGATGATCCTATGGGACAACTCAGAGGTTTTTCCCTACCATCTTCATCAGTGTCAGCAGTGACAACATCCCCCAGCCCTTCTCTGTCACTTCTAACTCCCCTCCCTTCCCCCGTCAAACCTAGTTTAAAGTCCTGGTAATCAGTCCAGAGAGCTTGCTCCCCAATATGCTTGTGCCCCACTTGCTGAGCCGGAGTCCATCAGCAGCCCACATACCTGGCTTCTCAAAGGCCTGTCCAAGATCAAAATATCCAAAGCCTTGGTCCAGACACCATCCCCTCAGCCAGTCATTTACCTGTCCTGTTCTCCTTCTTTTTTCTGGGTCCCGGTCACCCATCAGGAGGACAGATGAGAACGCTACCTGCACCCCTGATCCCTTTAACATCCTTCCCAGGGATACAAAGTCCTTTTTAATATTACTCATTTTTCTTGTTGCAGATTCCCAGGACCCAGCCTGAATGACAATAAGAGGATAGTAGTCCTCCAGTTTAATGAGCTGTGGCAGAGCCTTCCTAACGTCTCTGACACGTGCTCCAGGAAGACAACACACCTCTCTGGAAAGGTTATCTGGATGGCAAATGGGAACCTCAGTGCCCCCCAGCAAGGAGTCCCCAATCACTAAGACTCTCCGCCCTGTTTTTGTGGCACTGGTTTGCAGCGCCCCACCCGGCCCTGCTCCCTATGCTTGGTACTTCCCTCTTCCTTGCCATGTTTCTTGGGGCCCAGGTTCCGACTACTGTCCAGACTGTCATCCTTTTCCTTTTCCTGCCTGAGAGCCTCAAATCTATTACCCAGGGACACCGTGGGGGTTGGTGGCACCGTGGGTGTTGGGGGCAGATGCCTCCTCCTGCTTCGAGCTGAGACAAGGGTCCAGCCCCTTTCCTCTCATGGGAGTTCAAGCCCTCTGTCCTGCAGGTGAGCAGCTGGATTGGATACTACCCCTTGCAGGGACTTAGGAGGGGGGTGCTGGGCCTCATTAGGGGCAGGTTGACACCTCCTATCCATCTCCCTCAAAGACTCCCAGGAGCCTCTCAGGCTGCCGATTTCTCGCTGCAGCCCAGCCACCTGCTCAAGCAGTTCCTTGAGCAGGGCACACCTGCACCCATGACAACCCTCTTTTCCCTCAGGACCCAGGGGGCCCTCCAGATTCCAGAGCTCCCTACAGTCTCCAGTCTGGACTGCCACTTCACCCCTCAGGGGATCCACCTGTGTGACCACATGAGCCCAGAGAGGTCGTGTCCCCTCAGTTTGGGTTGCTGCCTCGGCATGGCCGCTGCAACGGGTGCCCACCATAGTGAATTTTAGGTTGTAAAAGACAGAGTTCCCCAAGGAGAAATGTCAATCTCGAGTATGTTATTCACTGGAGAAGAATGTTTAGGAGGGGAATGATTTGACAGGCAGCTATGCAAGAATGGGAAAGAACCAACCCTCACCCCACCCCCACCCCCTGGACCAGGAGTCACTCCGATAGAGCAGAAATATCTGCTTATCCAACTGGGATAATAACAACCCACAACACAGAAATCATATGAGAGACTTGGGGTCAGAATGAGAAAGTACTTGGGGATGAATCCTGAGGACCCAGTAGCCCAAGGGCTCTTTAAAGTTCATTTTGTGGTTAAAGCCTGGCCAGATATACAGAAAAAGCTCCAGAAGGCGGAAAGGGAACAGTCACTGGAGTCCCTCCTGCGGGAGGCCCTGAAGGTATATGTCAGGAGGGGGGGAGAGAAGGAAAAGCAGAGATCGAAACTCATGGTATTCACAGTGTACTGGGTAGTGAGGCAGAGAGGTGGAGATAGAGGGACTTTCAGAAGGAGTCAGGCCCAGGATGGAAAGGAGAGGAAGGGAGATGAAGGAATGGCAGGCAAGGAAAGCTATCTGTGTTGTAGCCTAAATCGTAGCAGGGACAGGCTTTGAGAAGATGTTTTAGTTGTGGCCAGGCCGGCCACTTCAAATAGGAATATCTGGAGTAGAAGGAGGAGAGATTGCTGTTATAAATTCAGAATAGGGGAGTCGGGGCTTCTCAGAAAGCTAGTTCCCTAGTAAATGAAAAAGTGTACCTCAAGAGTTGAGATAAGGATGTGGGGATCACTCTACAATTATCATCGCGGGCAAAAAAGGTTCAGCCTAGGAAGAATAATAAAATTTATTACCTCTTGCTGACAGGCTGGAGCGGTGAGAAACAAAGAAACAAGCTGGGGGCACCTTTCCCCATCCACTCTCTTCTACCTCTTCCCTGCCCTGAGTGGCGTGGGGCGGGGCTGGGAGTGGGAGTTGCAGTCAGTCCATGGTGCTTCGTTTCCACCACTCCTTCACTGTTGCTCTCTCCCCTGCTCTGGTGTGGGGTCCCTCCCGTGGGATGCCGACCTTCCTGGGCTGGTCTTGTGTGGGTTTCTCCATGGGCAGCAGCTCTTTGGGAGCTGCTCCAGGTGTGGGTCTGTGCCACAGGGCCTATCCGTCAGGAGCAGATTAATCCGGCTTGGGACCCCCTTGGGATGCCCCCCCCCCCCCGCCCTGCATGGGCTCCTCTCCATGGACTGCAGTGTGGAGATTTGTTCTGCCATGGTACACCACGGGCTGCAGGGGGTCAGCCTGCTCTACCATGGGCCTCACTGTGGGCCATGAGGGGGCTTTGGCTCCAGCACCTGGAGTGCTTCCTCCCCCTCCTTCACTGACGTTGGTGTCTGCAGGGAGGTTTCTCACTCTACACTCTCCCAGCTGCTGTTGTGCAGCAGGTTTTTTTTTTGTTGTTGTTGTCAGGTCTACTAGTTATTTGACACAATTTTTAAATCTGTCACCTTGAGTTTCCCCTCTCCTAATATTTTCAGTAAAGCTAGAATGGCTCCACCATTACGCCCCAGACTTTCTGCATCTCACTGAAGCTTATAAGAGGAAAAGAGCTGTCAAATTACATTACTCCCACATCTAATCTCTCACTTGGCCTGCCTGAATGACCATAATAACTGCATCATAGGAGTAATCCTTGCATTTCTGGGCTCCGACAACTGGGGAAGGCTTATTCTCTTTCCACTTGGGTGCAATCATTGTCATCGTCTACATTAACAATGTAGAGATGAACTACAGCAGAATGAAACAAATGCTGAGAACATAAACTGAGACCCTTCTTCTTGTCCAGAGACTAGTATTTCTATTAAAATGTTGAAAATATCAACACATCTCTTATGATAATGTTCATTTATAGATCTAAATTTAGTCTTTACTAGACAGACAAACACTCATTTTCTTTTTCTCTTAGGACAATTTAACCTACACCCAAACAAATGCCACATACCATGGAGGGAAATAAATATGGATCCAAGCCCAAAAGGAGAGTTATTACTAGTACTATATACTACTGGCATTTGTATCGATTCAGTCTGTCAAAAGGGTCTTTTGTCATGCCCCTAGCACAGCATACTAATTTTTTTGATCAAGTCTGTTAGCATATCGACTGGAAGTGAAGAACTACAGTGGCAGCTTTTATGTTTCATGCAGCAGGGAGCCTGTGTGTGAAACAGAATTACTGGGGGGGTCATGAAGAGAGTCAAGGGATGTCCATCACTTCCATTCTAGTAATGTAATGGGGCAGGTGCCTGGAGGTGACTGAGATGTAGGACATGGGTGGCATAGTGGTAGATAATGATAGGACAAGGGGGAATGGTCTTAAACTAAAATAGGATAGATTTAGATTAGAGGTGTCCTGGTTTCAGTTAGGACAGAGTTAATTTTCCTCCTAGTAGCTGGCAGGGTGCTATGTTTTGGATTAGAATGAGAAGAGCGCTGATAACATGCTGATGTTTTAATTGTTGTAGAGCAGTGCTTACACCAAGCCAAGGACTTTTCAGCCTCTCTCTGTCCTGCTAGCGAGCAGGCTAGGGATGCAGCAGAAGCTGGGAGGGGACAGACCCAGGACAGCTGACCCAAACTGGCCAAAGGGGTATTCCATACCATCTGACGTCATGCTGAACAATATATAGGGGTGGCTAGCCGGGGTGGAGGGGTGGCCGGCTGCTCGGGGATAGGCTGGGCATCGGTCAACGGGTGGTGAGCAATTGCATTGTGCATCACTTATTTCGTACACATTATTACTATTAATACTATTATTATTATTATTATTGTTGTTATTCTTTTCCCTGTCTTAATAAACTGTCTTTATCTCAACTCACAGGCTTCACTTTCCCGTTTCTCTCCCCCATCCCGGAGAGGGAGGGGGGAGGGTGAGCGAACGGCTGTGTGGTGTTTGACTGCCAGCCGGGCTAAACCACAACAGCCCATTTGGCGCCCAACGTGGGGCTCGAAGGGTTGAGATATCGACAGATTTGACCAGAGTGTGTTAAACTAAAATTGGTATAAGTATTCGACCTGCTTAATAGTTGCTAGTCACAATGTTGATTGCCTTATTCTCAAGTCTGCTGTGCCTGTTTCCCAAATTGAGTTTTATAGCAAGTTACTTTCTGTATGTGCTCCCTGTCGTGCTGTTTATCCTTTCCGGGCCCTGGTTTAAGATTGTTATGGTACTGTGTGGTGTAACGATGGCTTATGAAATGATGAAGTATCTGGTCATGACTCTAACCTGGTATTTGTACTCAGCACTGTCGTCGACTCTATACTTCGGAAACCATATCTCAGAAACTATTAGCAATTACACCTATTGCCTTTTTTCATCAGGGAGTCAGTCTCTGGAGGGGACAGGGGAAGATATTTTTTCCTACCTGTTCACTCTCCCTTCCTCCTTCACCACCCTCTTATCCCCCGAGCTAGTTACGGTAGCTCTCCAAGATGTTGAATATCCTTGGGATACTCAGACCAGCATGTTCTTGTTGTTATGTCTCCTGAATGCGCTTCAGGTTTTGTTTAAGGTTAAACAACTACTTAGGAATCTCATCCGGAGATCTGTCTTGAGGCGGGATATTTGCGAGTGGCAGGGAGTGTGGGAGGATATGGGCAGGTTTCTAGGGCAGTGGGCACCTCCAGTGTTTTGGACATTCACCCCTGAACAACTGCAAAATCCTAAAAAACTGGTAGAATGCTTGAAAAAAAGGTGTCATGACTCTGGCAGTTCCAAAGTGACACAAATCACTGTGGCGTGCTGGGGTCTGGCTTGTGCCTATCGAGCTGCAATTGATGCTACTATCAACCTAGTGACAGACCCTGCGGCCGTTCCAGTCCCGGCTCCTGCAGCCACTCCAGCTCCAGCTCCCGCAGCCGTCCCGGCTCCAGCTCCCGCAGCCGTTCCGGCTCCAGCTCCCGCAGCCGTTCCGGCTCCAGCTCCCGCAGCTGTCCCGGCTCCAGCTCCCGCAGCCGTCCCGGCTCCCGCAGCCGTCCCGGCTCCAGCTCCCACAGCCGTTCCAGCTCCCGCAGCCGTTCCGGCTCCAGCTCCTGCAGCTGTCCCGGCTCCAGCTCCCGCAGCCGTTCCAGCTCCCGCAGCCGTTCCGGCTCCAGCTCCCGCAGCCGTTCCAGCTCCAGCTCCCGCAGCTGTCCCGGCTCCAGCTCCCGCAGCCGTTCCAGCTCCCGCAGCCGTTCCGGCTCCAGCTCCCGCAGCTGTCCCGGCTCCAGCTCCCGCAGCCATTCCTGCTCCTGTGGCTGGGTCAGAGAAACGAACTGTAGCAGTGCAAGTTGCCCCTGCAGAGGGTACTCCAACCCCTGTGGCAGACCCTGTGGCTGGGTCAGAGAAACGAACTGTAGCAGTGCAAGTTGCCCCTGCAGAGGGTACTCCAACCCCTGTGGCAGACCCTGTGGCTGGGTCGGAGAAACGAACTGTAGCAGTGCAAGTTGACCCTGCAGAGGGTATTCCAATCCCTGTGGCAGACCCTGTGGCTGGGTCGGAGAGGCGAGCTGTAGCAGTGCAAGTTGCCCCTGTAGAAAAGGTGAAAAAATGGTATAGAGACGCAGGTCGTTTAGAACGCAGAAAGTCTTCTGCTAAGTCTGGGTCTGGAGAAGACGAGGCTGGGCCATCAAGTGTGCAGGAGGATGAAGATGAGGATGAGGATGTCAGTAAGTCAACAGTAACTACCCGAACCCTATACCAGCGTGAGCTACGAGATGTGCGAAAAGATTTTGGTCGCTGTATAGGTGAACAGCTTGTCACCTGGCTGCTCCGGTGCTGGGACACTGGAGCCAATGGTGTGAAATTAGAGGGCAGGGAAGCCAAGCGGTTGGGATCCCTTGCTAGAGATGCAAGCATTGACAAAGCAATTGGAGATGGAGCACGATCTCACAGCCTCTGGAGGCGTCTCCTGTTAGCTGTGAAGGGAAGGTATCCCTACAAGGAAGAACTTGTATGTGTACCAGTCAAGTGGACCACCATGGAGAAGGGAATTCAGTACCTGAGGGAATTAGCTGTACGGGAAGTAATTTATAAGGACTTAGACGATGCACAAACATCCACAGATCCAGATGAAGTCCAGTGTACTCGACCCGTATGGCGGAAGTTTGTACGGAATGCACCATCAACATGGGCCAGCACATTGGCAATAATAACCTGGAAAAACGGTGAAGATCCCACAGTGGGTGACATGGCTAAACAACTCCGGGAGTACGAAGGAAATCTCTCCTCTTCCCTACAGGCCTGCGTCTCGGCTGTGGAGAAACTCTCTGAAGAGTTCCACCAACTTAAAGAGGATTTATCTTCCCCCCCACCTGAACAAAACAGTGGCCACCAACTAAAAGAGAATACTTTGGAGAAACTTATTGAAGAGGTCCACCAACTTAAAGAGAATTTATGTTCCCCCCCACCTGAACGAACCAGTGGCCACCAACTAAAAGAGAATACTTTGGAGAAACTTTTTGAAGAGGTCCAGCAACTTAAAGAGAGTGTATTTCCTTCCCCACCTGTACAAACCAGCGTCTCGGCTATTAGGGGTAAACGTGCATCCATGCAAAGAAGACAATATGGTGGGTACACACCCCGCACCACCCTGTGGTTTTACCTACGTGACCATGGAGAGGACATGAGAAAATGGGATGGAAAATCTACTGAGACCCTAGAGGCACGGGTACGTGAGTTGCAAAAGAAAACAATCGGGAGAAAGGGGTTCTCTGAAAAGTTTGCTGCTCCAACTTCTAGCAGGCAGTCTTTTAAACACAGAAATGAAGATTCTGACCAGGACTAGAGGGGCCCTGCCTCCAGCCAGGGGGAGGAAAGGGACAACCGAGTTTATTGGACTGTGTGGATTCGATGGCCTGGCACGTCTGACGCACAGAAGTATAAGGCTCTAGTAGACACCGGTGCACAATGTACTCTAATGCCATCAAGCTGTAAAGGGCCAGAGCCCATCTGTATTTATGGCGTGACAGGGGGATCCCAGCAGTTAACTGTATTGGAAGCTGAAGTGAGTCTAACCGGAAATGAGTGGCAAAAGCACCGTATTGTGACTGGCCCGGATGCTCCGTGCATCCTTGGCATAGACTATCTTAGAAGAGGATATTTCAAGGACCCAAAAGGGTTCCGGTGGGCTTTTGGCATAGCTGCCTTAGAGACAGAGGACATTAAACAGTTGTCTACCTTGCCCGGTCTCTCAGAGGACCCTTCTGTTGTGGGGTTGCTGAGGGTTGAAGAACAGCAAGTGCCAATCGCTACCACAACGGTGCACCGGCGGCAATATCGCACCAACCGAGACTCCCTGATTCCCATCCACGAGCTAATTCGTCAACTGGAGAGCCAAGGAGTGATCAGCAAGACCCATTCACCTTTTAATAGTCCCATATGGCCAGTGCGAAAGTCTAATGGTGAGTGGAGACTAACAGTGGACTATCGTGGCCTGAACGAAGTCACGCCACCACTGAGTGCTGCAGTGCCGGACATGCTAGAACTCCAGTACGAACTGGAATCAAAGGCAGCCAAGTGGTATGCCACAATTGATATTGCTAATGCATTTTTCTCCATCCCTCTAGCAGCAGAGTGCAGGCCACAGTTGGCTTTCACTTGGAGGGGAGTCCAATATACTTGGAATCGGCTGCCCCAGGGGTGGAAACATAGCCCTACCATTTGCCATGGTCTGATCCAGTCTGCGCTGGAGCAGGGGGAGGCTCCTGAACACCTGCAGTACATCGATGACATCATTGTGTGGGGTGACACTGCAGAGGAAGTTTTCGAGAAAGGGAAGAAAATAGTCCAAATCCTTCTGAAGGCCGGTTTTGCCATAAAACAAAATAAAGTTAAAGGACCTGCACGAGAGATCCAGTTTTTAGGAATAAAATGGCAAGATGGACGTCGTCAAATCCCAATGGATGTGATCAACAAAATAACAGCTATGTCTCCACCAACTAGCAAGAAGGAAACACAAACTTTTCTAGGTGTCGTGGGGTTTTGGAGAATGCATATTCCAAATTACAGTCTGATTGTAAACCCGCTCTACCAAGTAACTCGTAAGAAGAATGCTTTTGAATGGGGCCCTGAGCAACGACAAGCCTTTGAACAAATTAAACAGGAAATAGTTCATGCAGTAGCCCTTGGGCCAGTCCGAACAGGACCAGATGTAAAGAATGTGCTCTACACCGCAGCCGGGGAGAATGGCCCCACCTGGAGCCTCTGGCAGAAAGAACCTGGGGAAACTCGAGGTCGACCCCTGGGGTTTTGGAGTCGGGGATACAGAGGATCTGAGGCCCGCTATACTCCAACCGAAAAGGAGATATTGGCAGCATATGAGGGAGTTCGATCTGCTTCGGAAGTGGTCGGTACTGAAGCGCAGCTCCTCCTGGCACCCCGACTGCCGGTACTGGGTTGGATGTTCAGAGGAAGGGTCCCCTCTACACATCATGCAACTGATGCTACATGGAGCAAGTGGGTTGCACTGATTACTCAGCGGGCTCGAATAGGAAACCCCAGTCGCCCAGGAATCCTGGAAGTGATTATGGACTGGCCAGAAGGCAAGTACTTTGGGATATCGTCAGAGGAGGAGGTGGTCCGTGCTGAAGAAGCCCCACTGTACAACAAGCTACCAGAAAATGAGAAGAAATATGCCCTGTTCACTGATGGGTCCTGTCGTATTGTGGGAAAGCATCGGAGATGGAAAGCTGCTGTATGGAGTCCTACACGACGAGTTGCAGAAGCTGCTGAGGGAGAAGGTGAATCGAGTCAGTTTGCAGAAGTGAAAGCCGTTCAGCTGGCCTTAGATATTGCTGAATGAGAAAAGTGGCCAGTTCTCTATCTCTATACTGATTCATGGATGGTAGCAAATGCCCTGTGGGGGTGGCTACAACAATGGAAGCAGAACAACTGGGAACGCCGGGGCAAACCCATCTGGGCTGCTGCATTGTGGCAAGATATTGCTGCCCGGGTAGAGAACCTGGTTGTAAAGGTACGCCATGTAGATGCTCATGTGCCCAAGAATCGGGCTACTGAAGAACATCAAAACAACCAGCAGGTGGATCAGGCTGCTAAGATTGAAGTGGCTCAGGTGGACCTGGACTGGCAACATAAAGGTGAATTGTTTATAGCCCGATGGGCCCATGACACCTCAGGCCATCAAGGTAGAGATGCAACATACAGATGGGCTCGTGACCGAGGGGTGGACCTGACCATGGACACTATAGCACAGGTTATTCATGATTGTGAAACATGTGCTGCAATTAAACAAGCCAAACGGTCAAAGCCTCTCTGGTATGGAGGACGATGGCTGAAATACAAATATGGAGAGGCCTGGCAGATTGATTACATCACACTCCCCCAAACCCGCAACGGCAAGCGCCACGTACTTACAATGGTGGAAGCAACCACCGGATGGCTGGAAACATATCCTGTGCCCCATGCCACCGCCCGGAACACTATCCTGGGCCTTGAAAAGCAAGTCCTATGGCGACATGGCACCCCAGAAAGAATTGAGTCAGACAATGGGACTCATTTCCGAAACAACCTTATAGACACTTGGGCCAAAGAACATGGTATTGAGTGGGTGTATCACATCCCTTATCATGCACCAGCCTCCGGGAAAGTTGAACGATACAATGGACTGTTAAAGACTACACTGAAAGCAATGGGTGCTGGGACATTCAAAAATTGGGAAACACATCTGGCAAAGGCCACCTGGTTAGTCAATACTAGAGGATCTGCCAACCGAGCTGGACCTGCCCAATCAAACCTGTTACGCACTGTAGAAGGGGATAAAGTTCCTGTAGTGCACGTAAGAAACATGCTGGGTAAGACAGTCTGGGCTACTCCCGCCTCAGGAAAAGGCAAGCCCATTCGTGGGATTGCTTTTGCTCGGGGACCTGGATGCACTTGGTGGGTAATGCAAGAGAATGGGGAGGTCCGGTGTGTACCTCAAGGGGACCTAATACTGGGTGAGAATAGCCCATGAGTTGAATTATAATATGTTAATTATCATATAACACTGTATTTCATCGCTACCATGGTTGCTATATATCATAGATGAAAATGGTGATTAATTAGAAGGTATTGGAAAGAGTGTAACCTGAGCATGACATAAATGGTATGGAATAAGGGGTGGATATCTGTCCTGGTTTCAGTTAGGACAGAGTTAATTTTCCTCCTAGTAGCTGGCAGGGTGCTATGTTTTGGATTAGAATGAGAAGAGCGCTGATAACATGCTGATGTTTTAATTGTTGTAGAGCAGTGCTTACACCAAGCCAAGGACTTTTCAGCCTCTCTCTGTCCTGCTAGCGAGCAGGCTAGGGATGCAGCAGAAGCTGGGAGGGGACAGACCCAGGACAGCTGACCCAAACTGGCCAAAGGGGTATTCCATACCATCTGACGTCATGCTGAACAATATATAGGGGTGGCTAGCCGGGGTGGAGGGGTGGCCGGCTGCTCGGGGATAGGCTGGGCATCGGTCAACGGGTGGTGAGCAATTGCATTGTGCATCACTTATTTCGTACACATTATTACTATTAATACTATTATTATTATTATTATTGTTGTTATTCTTTTCCCTGTCTTAATAAACTGTCTTTATCTCAACTCACAGGCTTCACTTTCCCGTTTCTCTCCCCCATCCCGGAGAGGGAGGGGGGAGGGTGAGCGAACGGCTGTGTGGTGTTTGACTGCCAGCCGGGCTAAACCACAACAAGAGGTTAGGAGGAAATTCTTCACTCAGAGGGTAGTGAGGCACTGGAACATGTTGCCCAGAGAAGTTGTGGATTCCCCATGCCTGGAGGTGTTCAAGGCCAGGCTGGATGGGGCTTTGGCCAACCTGATGTAGTGGGTGGCATCCCTGCCTATGGCAGGGGGTTTGGAACTAGATGATCTTGACGGTCCCTTCCAACCCAAGCTGTTCGGTGATTCTATGTTCATAACTGAAGCACAGAGGTTGCCTACTGACTCAGCAAGGATGCTGCCAGCTGTGTCTCTGTTGTTCTCTTCCACAAGAGAAATGTGCAGTAACTGAATTTTCTCTTGGGTTTCACAAGCTCCTGCTCACATATCCCCAGGAGAAATAAAGCCTTACCTCATAGGTCTACAGTGTTTAAGCTGCCTGTGAATTAGCTACAGTATGTGCATTTACCTGCTTTGCACAGCTACTGATTTTATATAGCAGTAATCTCCATCATGTGTATTTGTGGCTATTTGGGGTTTAAGTTATAAGCAATTTTAGAGGTATATCAGGAATTCTCTTTTGTGTAGAAACATATAAAGGGAATCTTTCTTTTTTCTCATCTTTGTACTTTTCACAGAAAGCAGATGCTCTGGGCTTTAGCGCACACTACTTCTTTCTAACTGGTCTGATCCCAAGCACTCTTGATTTTTATGAAACCACATCTTTCCCAGTCTCTCCAACATGAGAGTGCTCCTGTCACTTCTTCCCTGTTCAGCACTGGTTAGCCTGCTGCACTTAGCTCCTGTCCTCACCTGTGCAAAAGCTGCCTCTTTATGAGCTGCTCTTTCTGAGTCTTGCCCAGGGAATTGTCTCAGAAGAGAAGTGATTAGGCAGTGATGGAAGGAGGCTCTGAACCCTGTGGAGGATCCTCCCACAACCTTCTCTTCTAGGAAAAAGAACATAGATAAAAGTAAATGATGTAATAGCCTTTTCTGCCACAGAGTGGAAGGTGTAACTAAACCCTGGGGGGACACAGATATCATATTGAAAAGGCAAACACCTCAAAGATATCTTTAACACATCTCTATAAAAATTAGCAATCATGGCTGAAAGATGCATGTTTTGGAGTGGAAATATCTGTGATACAGGACAAAGTGCAAAGAGAGCAGGTGAAGCACCAACTTGGACTTGTTAAATTAAGCAGGCATGTGGGCCTAATTAATTTCTGGTGTGCTCATACAAAGAATACCAGCCCATTAGCTACTGAATTTGTCTGCTTTTTCAAATTGCAACAGATACAAAGGGCAAATAAAGACATAGTAATGGTTATTAGTGATATGTCAGCATAAATTTGGGAGACACTGTTGAAAGATTCTTATTAATATCGATGAGGGGTGTAACAGAAGGGATATAAGAGCTATCAGTCTTCAATGTACAAAATGTCATTTGCTCTGAGCTTGATAACACATTGATGGGCAGAACGGCTCTGTGTGCAATTTGCACAGAAATCAGCCACAAATTTTGAAGTACTTTAATGCGAGAATATTTGATCCATAAGTGCCTGTGACCTGTGGATTTCTAGTAGTACCTGGAAATAAATGTAAATATTCTGACCATGCTCTATCCCTACTTATGCATGAATCTGATTCTGAAGATTTTAGGAAAGTGTTAACAAAAGGACATGAATATGCGCAGCTAGCAAAGGAAGGTACATGTGGGAAAGGAATTCGCAGGTGGCTTTGCGCTGTTTCACACGTCCCTGAATTAGAGACAATGAGGAAGTAAGCGGTAGAAACAAAAACTTGAGCAAGGTCGAGATAAATTAACTTGGCTGCAGTGTTAAAGATGAGCTTTGGGCAGTGGCCAATTGCTGGCTGGCTTGAGGCGTGTCTGAGGGTCTCTAACCAACTGTATGACCAATTTGGGCGTGTGGACAGCGTATGGGGTTACGGGGAAAGTATGTGTAGTGGAGGAAAAAATGGCAATAAAGGCCTTCTGTTCAAGAGCCATCAGGAGTCCGTGTCTTTCATCCCTTCAGGTACATACTAAACTTTAAGGTCCACTGCATACTTGTCATGGTATTTGTGGCTGATGAGTACTTTGAAGTGCGTAATGTACCATCAGTTAGGACTGGTTGTAACATTTACTTGCATGGCAATGGAAGCAGAAATATGTCTTTTTGCTCTACCACGGAGCAAAGACAATCATAACTGATTATGCCAAGCTAATGATAACTAACTAAATCAAACTAATAATTATGCAAAATAGTGATTAGCTTGTGCTGCGAGCATACCTAGAAAACCTGTTGCGATCTAGAAGCCCCTGAGATCTGGTTGCCATCAGGCCCTGTACAGCTGCACAGTAACATTTCTGGCAGGTGAGTCCTGGTTTGAGTGCACCAATTTACTGGTTACCCACCTCGGACTCTGCTAGAAATGACCACTGCTTCCATATTAGCTTAAATGGCTGGAAAATGTGCTTGTATTCGGGTGCTGGATCGTTAGTCACTGAGGCATCCTACTGCAGCAGGACAGAGCAGGATGGGTACTGCTACATCCCTGCCCTAGATACTGCCTGCAGCTGGGTCTACCAAGCTCAGGGAGAGAGAGAAGCAGCAAAATAAACTAGGCTCAGACTAATCCAAATAGTGAAGGTGCAATAGAACCCCATTAATTTAAAAGTAAAATAGCATTTTGTTCATTCTAGATATTAGCAACACTGAAGATTATCTCAACACATACAGCACAAGCCTGAAGCAGAATTTCTTAAGGAAATACATTCCTACTGAAAATCCATTTATTTTTAGTCCTCTTATCCTGCAAGCATCAGACATCAGATTCAGCAAGAGAAAACTATACAGGGTGCTAAGGATGAGGGCGCTGTTTCCCTGCCCTTATCCCTCTCCCCATCCCATCACAGCTGCATTTCATAATGAGGGGCTACCCACAGCAGGGCAGCCTGCATGCTCCCACAGTACTGTGAAAGGGAAAAGTAGAGCCTTGCCTTAAGGTGCCATTTCATAGTAGGCATTATGTGAATCTGGTTGCAAATAAATAACTAAATAACTAACTAACTAAATAAATAAATATTGTGCACTATATTACATGAGATAGAAAGCCACATGATTCCCATCCTTCACCAGCCTTTTACTCCTACTACCGCTTAAGGCAGTCTAAAACGTTAATCTCAGAAAGCCAGGAGGACTTCATGACTTGTACAACAGCCTAGCAAAACAGTGCCCCCGGTTTAGCATCACACTGGGGACAGTGATGAGAGCACCCCACCACCCACCCGCGCCCCACCGTGGGGCGCGCAGGATGTGCGGGGAAGGGGGTGTAGTATGGCTGCCAGGTGGCAGCACGACATCGCGGGACGGCGTGGGATTGTGCTGCCACCGCACCCCGCACCTATGGAGCGGGCTCGGGTGGGGGGAAGGGTCGGGGTCAGGGCAGAGAGCTCCCCCCACAAAGACAGTGCGGTCACAGCCACGGGGTCTGACCCTGGGGGGCAGAGGGAATCGGCCAGTGGAGAGCACATGGGAGTGGGTACAGCTCTGTGTTTAAACCAGGCACGGGAACACAGCAGAGACCAACATGAACATTAATTTGGTGCAATTAGCGTTATAACTCATGCCAGCTCAGCCCACATTAAAGACAAAGCTTCATGCAAATCACCCTTCCCTTCCCCATCCCCCACTCCCGTGGTCTGGTACTATTTCCCCACCTGTTTTTAATGACATGGTATGTGGAGTAACTTAAAATTAATTATAGAGTTCCTGACTAAAAGGAAGGAGGAAGATAATATTAAATGGATTTAGTATTCAGAACATGGGCTACCTGCACTTGGCAGTGGTGCCTAGCTTGGGGCAGCGTATGGGTGCGTGTAGGTGGCGACGGGGTTGGGGAGTCTTGGGAGGCTTCTTCAGCTCCACTTTTCAGGCAGCCGTGGGGGTTGGAGAGCTCAGCTGATGGGGGCAGTGGAGTCCTGTGAAGGTACGGTCTGAGAGCAGGGGAGTTTCAGTTGGAGGAGCGCTTTTTGGAGTGGATGTATGTGCCTGTCCATCTGGTCTGGTGAGAGGCTTTTAGGTCTCCTCACTGGGGCTCTGAATTGTTGTCTGTATGTCCTCTCCTCTCCTCTCCTCTCCTCTCCTCTCCTCTCCTCTCCTCTCCTCTTCTCTCCTTTTTCTTGTTTCGTTTTTTTGTTGTTGGTTGTTTTTTGAGACCTATGTGATTTCTTCCCCTAGAAACTGGCTTGTTGCTTTCTGGCATATACTTAATTAACCCCCACCCCTGAAAATAAATTCCTCTGAGCAGTGAGAAGACATACCTACAAAATGTGCTGTGCTATGGGGATGACAGCAGGAAAGATATGAAGGTTATTGAAATACTTAAAAATACAGCCTTTAATATGAATGTTATTGTATAGAGTTCTGTGTAACTTAATCATGGGAAAAATACTATAACGGTTCTTTTTGACAAGATGTTTATCTGCAGATCTCTCATATCTTTATATTTGTCTCCTCTATATTCTTTGTTTTTTGTTTGTTTTTTAACAACAAATTTGTTAATTCGACATTTCAGCGTTGTCAGCTTCAGACTGATGCAGTGAAAACTCAATAACCAAAGTTATTAAGCAGGTATTCTTTATTATGGCGACGGGTGGGGGGGGGGATCGCTCCACCTAACACACACACGCACCAAGGGTTACTGGCAGTGTGCTTATATTAGTGGGATAAATACATATTCATTTCATTTCCCATAAGTCTCTGGCATATTCATCAGGTCTCTGAACAATCATTAACATAGGTTCCCACCCCTATTCGCATGCGTACTAGAGTCCTTTTTTTCCTGAAGGGGTTTTCCAAGCTTCAAGATCACAGACTAGTTGGTTCCTGAATATGGTGGGGCTATTCTTGAACCCCTGTGGTAACACAGTCCAAGTAAGCTGAGTTCTTCGTCCTGTATTGGGATTTTCCTATTCAAAGGCAAAGAGTTTCTGGCTTTCAGTCACCCCGGGCAGGCAGAAAAAGGTAACCTTTAAATGTAGTACCGTGAACCAAACTTGACTGTTTTCTAATTTTGTCGAAAGGTTATAGGGGTTGGCTACTACAAGGTATAAATCTTTTGTGACCCTATTGATGGTCCTTAAGTCCTGAACTATACGATAGGTTCCATCTGCTTTTCTAACTGGGAGGATAGGAGTATTATATTCTGACTCACATTCTACTAATAGTCCATGTTTAAGAAAGTTATTAATTATTCCTTCCCTTCCCCTTCTGTCTTCCACCTTTAGTGGGTATTGCTTTTGGCATACCCTGGGAGCATTTTCCTTTAAATCATTTTTTACAGATATTGCATTCTTTGCTCTCCCAGGTATTCCTGTAGCTCAAACTCCCGGATACACTTGGTTCATAATTACATCCATTCAGGGAGTCCTGTCTGGAGCTTTCTTTTGACTCACCAGGGATAGATTTAAGAGTTTAATATGTTACTTTTATTTCTATTTTCTCTTGTTCGAAAGAAATTTTTGCGTCCAATTTTTCCAGCAAGTCCCTTCCTAATAAGGGCATTGGCAAATTGGGCAAGTATAAAAACTGAGGTATTCCAATCATTTTTCCCAATTTAAATTTCAGGGGTTGCAAAAAGAATACCTTTTCCTTTTGGCCAGTTGCTCCTATTACATTTACAGACTCAGGATTTTTCCAGAATCGATTTTTGGATTAACACAGAGAAATAAGCTCCCATATCCAAAAAAAAAATCCCCCCAAAAAATCCATGCCTCTCTCTTCGTTCTCTAGCTTTATTTAAACCAGTGGATCTGCTAGGGTAGATGCCTCCAGGTCCCTGTCATTCCTGCTCTGACTGTTGCAAGTTTATCCTGCAACCTAAGGCAATCTTTTTTTCTTTTTTTTTTTTTTCTTTTTTTTCTTCCTCAGTGTCCTTCCTTCTTGCAGTATGCACACTGGTTCTGTCCTGATGTTCCTCTAAACCCTCCTAAAATCCTTTCTTTACCTTTTTCAATTCCCCCTTGGGCCCCCCCTTCTTTCTTTCTGTTCTAGTGCAGCCACTGTTTGCCGTGGCTATCACCTTAGATAACTTCTGTCCTTCGTGTCTTCCCTATTCCTAAATACTTTCCACGCTGCATTCAATAACCTTTCTGGGTCTCCCAAGTCTTGTCCTTCCAATTTCTGTAATTTCTTTCTGATATCAGGGGCGGATTGCCCTAGAAAGAGGCTAGCCAATTGCCTCTGTTCGTCTTCTGAAGCCAGGTCCAAATTGGTATATTTTCTCATTGCATTTTGAAGTTGGTCCAAAAATTCTGTAGGGGTTTCTTTTGGACCTTGTTGGATAATGATTTATAGCTTTCGGAACTGGTTCTCAATTCCCAGTTTAATTAGATTTTGGTATTTACATAACTGTTCATAATTTCCAGGGTAATTAGGGTCCCAGTGGGGGTCAGTCAAGGGAACACAGTCGTCTACAGTTCCCTAAGCGGTCCCATTGGCAATCTGAGCTCGCACATGAACTCAGGCTGTTCTAAGAATTAGCTGCTTTTCTGTTTCCATCATCTTCCCCAACATTAGATCAATGTCTCCCCAGTCTGGATCCTGATTTTTTTTCTCTCTCTCTATTAAGTCCACCATTGGTTAAAATACTTAATTAAGGTCTTACGATTAACATTTCCTCTGGGTGGCCCACCAATGTCCTTCCAGTGGGCCAAGATACAACACAGAGGGGTCTTTTTATCAATAGTACTTGAAGTTGTTCCCATTATGATGTCTTTTCTTAATCTCTTATGCTTCATTGGTCTCCAGATGTATTCCTCGCGGAATAGCAGAACCGTGGATTGGTACTCTGCACTCGCTTCGCAGCGATGCTGCATCTCACTCACACAGCGCAATCACACAAAGAGGCCCCTTACACCTCTCACTTAAGCAACACAAAACATCAATCACTACTACAAATAGTATCACTTATTACAACAAATTTCCCAGCATAAATCATGATCTGTTAAGCGTTTTCCGTTATTCAATGTCAAGAACACATTCAGAGTCCAAGTGCCAGAACAAATCCAAAACTAAAACAAAGTTAAAACAACGTGCCAACTAAATCACATGGACTCCCAGTGACTAGTAGTATGGCACCCAATGTAGAACATTTTCTACGCTTTACAGGTACCTTCCAAAACAACGGTATACCAACCAAACAACATTCCAAAAAATACCTTTGCAAAAGATGGTCCTTGTCTGTCCCTGTGGTGAGCCAGCTGAGGCGAGGAGTCCCTCCGAGAATTTCCCAGGGTGCGCCTAGAAAGTCCCACGTCTCAGCAGCTCCCGCAGCCAAACAGAGTGTCCCATCTAGGTCGCCAAATTGATGCAGTGAAAACTCAATAACTGAAGTTATTAAGCAGGTATTCTTTATTACGGTGACGGCTAACACACACACACACAGGGTTAGTGGCAGTATGCTTATATTAGTGGGATAAATACATATTCATTTCATTTCCCGTAAGGCTCTTGCATATTCATCGGGTCTCTGAAGAATCATTAATGTTCCCGCCACTATTCGCGTGCGCAGTAGAGTCCTTGGGTGGTCGTCGGGCGTACTCTGGTGGTCTTTGATGAAGGCCAGAAGTATTCCTTGCTGCTAAACTTCTGTCCTTTCCTTTCTTTGACAGACTTCAGCAGACAAGCCTGTTCTTGCTGGTTCCATTATCTATGCATACAGTCTTTTACTCCCTTATCTTTGGGGGGTCATCCTGTCCTTGTGGTTAACATAGCTAAGACCTGGCTAAGACCTACAGAATCAACATCCTTTGTCTTGTTCCCTGTCTCAAGAATGTAGTGCTATAGGATTATTTTTTTTAACAAAGCTACTGAAAAAAATCCCCCAAACCTCAACTTAAGAGCATAATTGGTATGTATAAATATATATATATATATATATTTAAGTCATGTGGTTTACTCTGTAGCCTCAGTAACTTAAACAGCACCTATTTTATGTACATAGAGTTGCTACACACTTCTCTACTAGTGCGTTTGAAAAAATCAAACTGGCTTTATTTTATTTCTGTCAGTGATTAACACACCGTAATTAGCTACTCTCAAAGCCATTATTTACAACTGTGGCAGACTGTCCTGGTTTCAGTTAGGACAGAGTTAATTTTCCTCCTAGTAGCTGGTAGGGTGCTATGTTTTGGATTAGGATGCGAAGAGCGCTGATAACATGCTGATGTTTTAATTGTTGCAGAGCAGTGCTTACACCAAGCCAAGGACTTTTCAGCTTCTCACTTGGTCCTGCCAGCGAGCAGGCTAGGGGTGCAGGAGGATCTGGGAGGGGACAGACCCAGGACAGGTGACCCAAACTGGCCAAAGGGGTATTCCATACCATCTGACGTCATGCTGAACAATATATAGGGGTGGCTAGCTGGGGTGGGGGGCCAGCTGCTCGGGGATAGGCTGGGCATCGGTCAGCAGGTGGTGAGCAACTGCATTGTGCATCACTTGTTTCGTACACCTTATTAATAGTAGTAGCACTACTTTATTAGTAGTAGTACTATTATCATTATTGTTATTATTATTTCTGTCTTAATAAACTGCATCTATCTCAACTCACAGGCTTCACTTTCCCATTTCTCTCCCCCATCCCAGAGAGGGAGGGGGGAGGGTGAGCGAACGGCTGTGTAGTGTTTAGCTGCCGGCCAGGTTAAACCACAACAGTCCTTTTGGCGCCCAACATGGGGCCTGAAGGGTTGAGATATCGACAGATCTGACCAGAGTGGTGTTAAACTAAAATTGGTATAAGTATTGGACCTGCTTAATAGTTGCTAGTCACAATGTTGATTGCCTTAATCTCAAGTCTGCTGTGCCTGTTTTCCAAATTGAGTTTTATAGCACGTTACTTTCTGTATGTGCTTCCTGTCGTGCTGTTTATCCTTTCCGGGCCCTGGTTTAAGATTGTTATGGTACTGTGTGGTGTAACGATGGCTTATGAAATGATGAGATATCTGGTCATGACTCTAACCTGGTATTTGTACTCAGCACTGTCGTCGACTCTATACTTCGGAAACCATATCTCAGAAACTATTAGCAATTACACCTATTGCCTTTTTTCATCAGGGAGTCAGTCTCTGGAGGGGACAGGGGAAGATATTTTTTCCTACCTGTTCACTCTCCCTTTCTCCTTCACCACCCTCTTATCCCCCGAGCTAGTTACGATAGTTCTCCAAGATGTTGAATATCCTTGGGATACTCAGACCAGCATGTTCTTGTTGTTATGTCTCCTGAATGCGCTTCAGGTTTTGTTTAAGGTTAAACAACTACTTAGGAATCTCATCCGGAGATCTGTCTTGAGGCGGGATAGTTGCGAGTGGCAGGGAGTGTGGGAGGATATGGGCAGGTTTCTAGGGCAGTGGGCACCTCCAGTGCTTTGGACATTCACCCCTGAACAACTGCAAAATCCTAAAAAACGGGTAGAATGCTTGAAAAAAAGGTGTCATGACTCTGGCAGTTCCAAAGTGACACAAATCACTGTAGCGTGCTGGGGTCTGGCTTGTGCCTATCGAGCTGCAATTGATGCTACTATCAACCTAGTGACAGACCCTGCAGCCGTTCCAGTTCCAGCTCCTGCAGCCGTTCCAGTTCCAGCCCCTGCAGCCGCTCCCGCTCCTGTGGCTGGGTCAGAGAAACAAGCTGTAGCAGTGCAAGTTGCCCCTGCAAAGGATATTCCAACCCCTATGGCAGACCCTGTGGCTGGGTCAGAGAAACGAGCTGTAGCAGTGCAAGTTGCCCCTGTAGACAAGGTGAAAAAATGGTATAGAGACTCAGGTCGTTTAGAACACAGACAGTCTTCTGCTAGGTCTAGGTATAGAGAAGACAAGGCTGGGCCATCAGAGGTGCAGGAGGATGAGGATGAGGATGTCAGTAAGTCAACAGTAACTACTCGAACCCTATACCAGCGTGAGCTACGAGATGTGCAAAAAGATTTTGGTCGCTGCATAGGTGAGCAGCTTGTCACCTGGCTGCTCCGGTGCTGGGACACTGGAGCCAATTGTGTGGAGTTAGAGGGCAGGGAAGGCAGGCGGCTGGGATCCCTTGCTAGAGATGCAGGCATTGACAAAGCAATTGGAGATGGAGCACGATCTCACAGCCTCTGGAGGCGTCTCCTGTCAGCTGTGAAGGGAAGGTATCCCTTCAAGGAAGAACTTGTATGTCTACCAGGCAAGTGGACCACCATGGAGAAGGGAATTCAGTACCTGAGGGAATTAGCCGTACGGGAGGTAATTTATAAGGACCTAGATGACGCACAAATATCCACAGATCCAGATGAAGTCCAGTGTACATGACCCATGTGGCGGAAGTTTGTACGGAATGCACCATCATCATGGGCCAGCTCATTGGCAATAATGGCCTGGAAAGAGGATGAGGAACCCACAGTGGATGAAGTGACTAAACAACTCTGGCAGTACGAAGAAAGTCTCTCCTCTTCCCTACAGGCCTGCGTCTCGGCTGTGGAGAAACTCTCTGAAGAGTTCCACCAACTTAAAGAGAGTTTATTTTCTTCCCCACCTGTACAAACCAGTGTCTTGGCTATTAGGGGTAAACGTTCATCCGTGCAAGGAAGACAATATGGTGGGTACACACCCCGCACCACCCTGTGGTTTTACCTACGTGACCATGGAGAGGACATGAGAAAATGGGATGGAAAATCTACCGCGACCCTAGAGGCACGGGTACATGAGTTGCAAAAGAAAACAATCGGGAAAAAGGGGTTCTCTGAGAAGCTTGCTGCTCCAACTTCCAGCAGGCAGTCCTTTAAACACAGAAACGAAGATTCTGACCAGGACTAGAGGGGCCCTGCCTCCAGCCAGGGGGAGGAAAGGGACAACCGAGTTTATTGGACTGTGTGGATTCGATGGCCTGGCACGTCTGACGCACAGAAGTATAAGGCTCTAGTAGACACCGGTGCACAATGTACTCTAATGCCATCCAGCTGTAAAGGGCCAGAGCCCATCTGTATTTATGGGGTGACAGGGGGATCCCAGCAGTTAACTGTATTGGAGGCTGAAGTGAGTCTAACCGGAAATGAGTGGCAAAAGCACCGTATTGTGACTGGCCCGGATGCTCCGTGCATCCTTGGCATAGACTATCTTAGAAGAGGATATTTCAAGGACCCAAAAGGGTTCCGGTGGGCTTTTGGCATAGCTGCCTTAGAGACAGAGGACATTAAACAGTTGTCTACCTTGCCCGGTCTCTCAGAGGACCCTTCTGTTGTGGGGTTGCTGAGGGTTGAAGAACAGCAAGTGCCAATCGCTACCACAACTGTGCACCGGCGGCAATATCGCACCAACCGAGACTCCCTGATTCCCATCCATAAGCTAATTCGTCAACTGGAGAGCCAAGGAGTGATCAGCAAGACTCATTCACCTTTTAATAGTCCCATATGGCCAGTGCGAAAGTCTAATGGTGAGTGGAGACTAACAGTGGACTATCGTGGCCTGAACGAAGTCACGCCACCACTGAGTGCTGCAGTGCCGGACATGCTAGAACTCCAGTACGAACTGGAATCAAAGGCAGCCAAGTGGTATGCCACAATTGATATCGCCAATGCATTTTTCTCCATCCCTCTAGCAGCAGAGTGCAGGCCACAGTTATATAATAGAAATAATAATAACACAGAAAATAACAACACAACAATAATAACACAGAAAATAATAATAACAATAATAATAATAATAGTATTAATAATAATAGTATTAATAATAATAATGTGTACGAAATAAGTGATGCATAATGCAATTGCTCACCACCCGTTGACCGATGCCCAGCCTATCCCCGAGCAGCCGCCCCCCCCCCACCCCGGCTAGCACTTGCATAAGCACTTGGAAAGTAAGTAAATGTGGCCATAATTTTTGAATTTTAATATACAAGATGCTATTACAAGATCGTTGTTACCAAGAAATATCCATTTTTAATCCTCTAAGATGATTTAGTTTTTTAAAAGAAAGAATAATAATATTAGATGTGATACAGCATTCATGGCCAGAACAAAGCCTTAAAGCCCTACAGAACATGGCCCCAAAGCCCTAAAGTCCCTTTTGATCGCTCTCGGACTTCTCCTTGCTACCTTATCATTACCAGCCTGAAAGACCAGTAGCGGGTAGTAGTCGGTGGGCCATACCAGGCGCTTGACTTTCTTAGCGAAGTCTTTCACCCGAGCCCCAGGGAGGCAACAGACTTCCCTGTGGGTTGGGTCCGGTCGACATATTGGACCCTCTGTCCCTTTCAAAAGGGAGTCCCCCATGACAAGATGTGGGAGTTTCCCAAAAATGGGATTCCCAAGATGTGGGAGTTTCACCATATGAAATATTATTTGGATTGCTGTACATGGACAAAGGGAATGAATTACCTCAAATTGAGACAAAAGATGCTTTTCTTAAGAACTGTATACTCGGGCTGTCATCCTCTTTGTCATCTCTCAGGACCCGTGGACTGTTAGCTCAAACCCCACACTTGGAAGCCCTGATCCATCCATTCCAAGAAGGAGATTGGGTTCTGATGCGAACATGGAGTGAATTGAAACTGCAACCTGCAAACTGCAATACAGCATTCATGGCCAGAACAGTCTGTTTACTTCTCTAGTCTGACATTTGCAGTGTGTAGAGATTTCACCAGTGTGAAGGACAAATTCACAAAAGAAAACCTCTACTCCTCTGATCCAGCTGTATTTTAATTTTGCATTGGTGTTCTTGAATTTCTACATGTTTAGATTGGATGAGGCCCTGAGCAACCTGATCTAGTGGGTGGCATCCCTGCCCATGGCAGGGGGGTTGAAACTAAATGATCTTTGAGGTACCTTCCAACCCAAGCCATTCTATGATTCTATTCTATGATTAACACGAGAGATGGTGGATCTCATTGTCTTTTTCTAGTAAATAAAGAAACATGGCTGAAACAGCAGCTGTAACATTTGCCTCTGGCCTATGATTCATTCTATGATTCTAACAACTGATGCATTGCTGCCGGATTATCGCTGTAAGATTCAACAGATTGTTTTCAGTTTAACAAATCCAATGTTGTAAATGGAACATGAGCAAAAACAGGTTCTCCTTCTGGTCCCACCACCTGTCTTAGTGGAGCCTGGATAACTTGCCCCATCTCATGAGGATCAACAAGGCCAAGTGCAAGGTCCTGCACATAGGACAGGGCAATCCCAAGCACAAATACAGTCTGGGTGTAGGATGGATTGAAAGCAGCCCTGATGAGAAGAACCTGAGGGGGTTGTTTGATGAGAAGCTCGACATGAGCTAGCAATGTGCGCTTGCAGCCCAAAAAGCCAACAGGATCCTGGGCTGCATCAAAAGAGGAGTGGCCAGCAGGTCGAGGGAGGCAATTCTCCCCCTCTACTCTGCTCTCGTGAAACCCCACCTGGAGTAATGTGCTGGGGCCTCCAGCACAAGAAGGACATGGACCAGTTGGAGCGAGTCCAGAGGAGGGCCACAAAGATGATCAAGGGGCTTGAGCACCTCTCCTACAGCTGAGGGAGTTGGGGTTGTTAAGCCTGGAGAAGAGAAGGCTCGGGGAAAACCTTATAGCAGCCTTCCAATACCTAAAGGGGGCCTCCAGAAATGCTGGGGAGGGACTCTTTGTTGAGGAGTGTAGTGATAGGACAAGGGGGAATGGCTTTAAACTAAAAGAGAGTAGGTTTTGATTAGATTTAATTTAATATGTAGAGATTTCAGCAGTGTGAAGGACAAGTTAACAAAAGAAAACCTCTGCTCCTCTGATCCAGCTGTATTTTAATTTTACATTGGTATTCTTGAATTGCTGCATGTTTAGACTTTTCTTCTCCTGTGCAAGGATAACTTTTCTAACATTATGTTTTTAAATCTGACAAGGTCATATGAGCTAAAAAAAATAGAAGGGTCATCAAAAGAGGAAAAATAACAGAACTATGGTGAAATGGCTCTCTATTGGCCTTTGTATCAATTCAGTCTGTCAAAAGGGTCTTTTGTCATGCCCCTAGCACAGCATACTAATTTTTTTGATCAAGTCTGTTAGCATATCGACTGGAAGTGAAGAACTACAGTGGCAGCTTTTATGTTTCATGCAGCAGGGAGCCTGTGTGTGAAACAGAATTACTGGGGGGGTCATGAAGAGAGTCAAGGGATGTCCATCACTTCCATTCTAGTAATGTAATGGGGCGGGTGCCTGGAGGTGATTGAGATGTAGGACACGGGAGGCATAGCGGTGAACAAATCAGACACACACACATGCAAATCAGGTTGGCTGCTATTAAACATATTTTTAATTAAAAATCCAGGGACAGAACAAGCAAATATATAAACAGCTGCATTCAAATTAAACAGCAAACAGCCTGTTCAATGTCTGGTGTGTCTGTGTCTGCATCCATGTGTGCATGTATAGAAAATGTATAACACATACAAGAAAGGGTTTACTTCTTTTTTTGTTCCTTTTTTTTTTTGATGCAAGTTTCCAATCTACTTTCTTCTACTTCTTTTTTACTGATGAAAATGGTATTGCTGGATGATTGCAGCAAACATCAAAGGGATGTACAAAGATAAAAATGATTCTTTGTGCTATGGCTATACATGTGCCACACTCAGATAGGATGTTCATCTCTCTGCTGTGGGCTTAGCCTTGAATTAGATGTCATTGTCATTCTAATATGGAATTAATATGGGATGAGCAAAATATCTTTCTGGAAACTGAGGGAAAAAAAAAGTATTTGTGTATAGCTTGGTAAGCACCTCCTTTTAAAATTGTGGCAGGGAACGTCTGCTTTCTGGAGATGCAGAGTGCATCTCTGCAGCTTATGTGAGAGCTGTGAGGAGCTTTCCAGCACACACTGACACAATTTACAATCTTTGTCATATGTACAATCCATTTTTCCTTGGCATCATTCCTAATCATTAATCCTTTATTTCTGAAAATTTGGTACAAGGTAGGAAAACAACATAAGATGGCAAAAGAACAAAGGCTTTCATGTACACAGCATCTGAGGGCCTGATCCCCCTGTGGACGGGGGGAGGAGCCTAAACAGAGTTCAAGGGGATTTGTACCAGACTCCATATTCCTTAGTCCAGCAACAGTTATTATATTATATAGAGGAGGTGGAGAGGTTGAGGGCTATCAGGGAGTGTGAGCGGGAGATAGACTGGTGGAGTGACTCCCTGCAGGGCCTGAAGGAGAGGTACCGGGGTGAGACACCCCAAATGGGGATGGACCCCCTGCCCTGTCGCTGTCGGGCAGAGGGTGGCGACCTAGAAGTTGAGGAGGGATGGAGACAGGTCCCTGCTCGACCTTTCAGGCAACGCCCCCCCCTACCGGCCCCACCTTCCCAGGTCCCCTTACGCAACAGATTTGAGGCCCTGGAGCTTGAGAGGCCGGTGGGTGAGGACGAGGTAGAAAGTCTACCCAGGAGGATGCCTAGGGCGAGGAGGCCGACCCCACGCCTCAAGACTGCCTCCACCAAGAAAGACAGAAGGGTGATCGTAGTAGGCGACTCCCTTCTCAGGGGAACGGAGGGCCCTATTTGTCGACCTGACCCTACCCGTAGGGAAGTCTGCTGCCTCCCTGGGGCCAGGGTCAGGGATGTTGCCAGGAAGCTTCCCAACCTGGTCTGCCCCTCTGACTACTACCCTCTTGATAGTCCAGGCTGGCAGTGATGATATTGATGAGAGAAGCCTGAAGGCTATCAAACAGGACTTTAGGGGACTGGGACGGTTAGTGGCTGGAGCGGGAATACAGGTGGTGTTTTCATCTATCCCTGCAGTAGCAGGGAGGGGTGCCGAGAGGACACGGAAAGCCCACCTGATTAACACGTGGCTCAGAGGCTGGTGCCAACATAGAAATTTTGGGTTTTTTGACCATGGGGCGCTTTACTCGGCACCCGGCCTGATGGCCGCAGACGGGTCCCTATCTCTAAGGGGAAAACGGATCCTAGCCCAGGAGCTAGCAGGGCTCATTGAGAGGGCTTTAAACTAGGAAAGAAGGGGGATGGGGCTGAAAGAAGGCCTGTTGGAGCTGTACCAGGGGGAACAATGGCAGAGCCGGGGAAGATGGCAATGGCCCAGCTGAAGTGCATCTACACTAATGCACGCAGCATGGGCAACAAACAGGACAAGCTGGAAGCCATCGTGCAGCGGGAAGGCTATGACTTGGTTGCCATCACGGAAACGTGGTGGGACCACTCTCATGACTGGAGTGCTGCAATGTCTGGCTATAGGCTCTTCAGAAGGGACAGGCAGCACAGAAGGGGTGGTGGTGTGGCTCTCTATATTAGAGAGTGTTTAGATGTTGAGGAACTTGAGGCTGGGAATGATAAGGTTGAGTCTCTTTGGGTTAGGATCAGAGGGAAGGCCAACAAGGCAAGCATCCTGGTGGGGGTCTGTTATAGACCGCCGAACCAGGATGAGGAGACGGATGAGGAGTTCTACAGGCAGCTGGCAGAAGTTGCGAAATCACCAGCGCTTGTTCTCGTGGGGGACTTCAGCTTCCCAGACATATCCTGGAAGCACAACACAGCCCAGAGAAAGCAGTCTAGGAGGTTTCTGGAGAGCGTGGAAGATAGCTTCCTGATGCAGCTGGTTAGAGAGCCTACCAGGGGAGGTGCCCCGCTAGACCTTCTGTTCACGAACAGTGACGGACTGGTGGGAGATGTGGTGGTCGAGAGCTGTCTTGGACAGAGTGACCACGAAATGGTTCAGTTCTCTATTCTTGGCGAAGTCAGGAAGGGGACCAGTAAAACCACTGTCTTGGACTTCCGGAGGGCTGACTTTAAACTGTTCAGGTCACTGGTTGGCAGAGTCCCTTGGGAGGAGGTTCTGAAGGGCAAAGGAGTCCAGGAAGGCTGGGCGCTCCTCAAGAAGGAAATCTTAACGGCTCAGGAGCGGTCTGTCCCCACGTGCCCAAAGACGAGCCGACGCGGAACTAGACCGGCCTGGCTGAGCAGAGAGCTGTGGCTCGAGCTTAGGAGAAAAAGGAGGGTTTATAATCTTTGGAAAAGAGGGCGGGCTACTCAAGAGGACTATAAGGATGTTGCGAGGCTGTGCAGGGACAAAATTAGAAAGGCCAAAACTCATCTGGAGCTCAATCTGGCTACTGGCGTTAAAGATAACAAAAAACATTTTTACAAATACATCAACGCAAAAAGGAGGACTAAGGAGAATCTCCATCCTTTACTGGATGCGGGGGGGAAACTTAGTTACAAAAGATGAGGAAAAGGCTGAGGTGCTCAATGCTTTCTTTGCCTCAGTCTTTAGTGGCAAGACCGGTTGTTCTCTGGATACCGGGTACCCTGAGCTGGTAGAAGGGGATGGGGAGCAGGATGTGGCCCTCGCTATCCATGAAGAAATGGTTGGCAACCTGCTACGACACTTGGATGTACGCAAGTCGATGGGGCTGGATGGGATCCACCCGAGGGTACTGAGCGAACTGGCGGAGGAGCTGGCCAAGCCGCTTTCCATCATTTATTGGCAGTCCTGGCTATCAGGGGAGGTTCCAGTTGACTGGCGGCTAGCAAACGTGACGCCCATCTACAAGAAGGGCCAGAGGGTAGACCCGGGGAACTATAGGCCTGTTAGTTTGACCTCGGTGCCAGGGAAGCTCATGGAGCAGATTATCTTGAGTGTCATCACGCGGCACTTGCAGGGCAACCAGGCGATCAGGCCCAGTCAGCATGGGTTTATGAAAGGTAGGTCCTGCTTGACGAACCTGATCTCCTTCTATGACAAAGTGACGCGCTTGGTGGATGAGGGGAAGGCTGTGGATGTGGTCTACCTTGACTTCAGTAAGGCTTTTGACACCGTTTCCCACAACATTCTCCTCAAGAAACTGGCTGCTCGTGGCTTGGACTGGCGTACGCTTCGTTGGGTTAAAAACTGGCTGGATGGCCGGGCCCAAAGAGTTGTGGTGAATGGAGCCAAATCCAGTTGGAGGCCGGTTACTAGTGGAGTCCCCCAGGGCTCAGTGCTGGGGCCGGTCCTCTTTAATATCTTTATCGATGACCTGGATGAGGGGATCGAGTGCACCCTCAGTAAGTTTGCAGATGACACCAAGTTAGGTGCGTGTGTCGATCTGCTCGAGGGAAAGAAGGCTCTGCAGGAAGATCTGGATAGGCTGGACCGATGGGCTGAGGTCAACTGCATGAAGTTCAACAAGCCCAAGTGCCGGGTCCTGCACCTGGGGCGCAACAACCCCAAGCAGCGCTACAGGCTGGGAGATGAGTGGCTGGAAAGCTGCCTGGCCGAGAAGGACCTGGGAGTATTGGTTGATAGTCGGCTGAATATGAGCCAGCAGTGTGCTCAGGTGGCCAAGAAGGCCAACAGCATCCTGGCTTGTATAAGAAGCAGTGTGGCCAGCAGGTCTAGGGAGGTGATTGTCCCCCTGTACTCGGTTCTGGTGAGGCCGCACCTCGAGTCCTGTGTTCAGTTTTGGGCCCCTCGCTACAAGAAGGACATGGAGGTGCTCGAGAGAGTCCAGAGAAGGGCAACGAGGCTGGTGTGGGGTCTGGAGAACAAGTCTTACGAGGAGCGGCTGAGGGAGCTGGGGTTGTTTAGCCTGGAGAAGAGGAGGCTCAGGGGAGACCTCATCGCTCTCTATAGGTACCTTAAAGGAGGCTGTAGAGAGGTGGGGGTTGGTCTATTCTCCCACGTGCCTGGTGACAGGACGAGGGGGAATGGGCTAAAGTTGCGCCAGGGGAGCTTTAGGTTGGATATTAGGAAGAACTTCTTTACCGAAAGGGTTGTTAGGCATTGGAATGGGCTGCCCAGGGAGGTGGTTGAGTTGCCATCCCTGGAGGTCTTTAAAAGATGTTTAGATGTAGCCCTTAGTGATATGGTTTAGTGGAGGACTTGTTAGTGTTAGGGCAGAGGTTGGACTAGATGATCTTGGAGGTCTCTTCCAACCTAGACGATTCTGTGATTCTGTGATTCTGTGATTTCACTCAGCCTACAAAAAATTCAGTTGTGCTGAAATTAAAAGTTTAAACTTGGAATACTCTAAATCTGTTTCTCATTCCCTTACTTCTATTTGCTACCAGGCATGACTAAGGCAGTGCTGGAAACCAATGATAGAAACTGTCTCCAGTGAAGAGCCCTCTTTTTTTCCCCCTTTTTTCTGTTTCTCTTCCCCATTTTTCTTTCTCTTTTCCCCTTTCTCCTTTTCTCTCTCTCTCTATTCTTTTTTTCTTCCTCTATTCTTTTTTCTTCCTCTGTTCTTTTTCCTCTATTCTTTTTTTTTCTTTTTCTGTTTCTGTTTCTGTTTCTGTTTCTGTTTCTGTTTCTGTTTCTTTCTCTCTTTCAATTTCTCTTTTTCAATTTCTCTTTCTCTTTTTTTTTTCCTTTTTTGAGTAGTAGGGAAAGTTTACAATTGTTGTGGATGCATAGATGGCAGTTTGTTCCTTCTACAGTCAAAAGCAAGCCCTTGTTGACAATAATGTGAATAAGGTGGCACCCTTTTTACATGTAACCACTGTATCTCCTCTAAAATTGGACTTATTGTCTGACTGCTGTACAACTGATATCCTGTTCAGATTCAAAGAGCTTTGTCAGTGATGGCCAAAGGCAGCTATGCGTGAAGTTGAAAAACAAACAATGACTCATAGATTTGTTTGGTGTGTGTGCATACTTAGAAATAATGATTTTGGTTTAGTATTACTTAACGGGGTTAAGCACTGGTGGTCAGCTATTAGGCAGCCACCGCATACAGAGGAAAGGGAATCGCAGAATTCCACACCAGGTGAGTTTTTGTTTTCAATATCTTTGTTCAATGCTGGTGCTGTGCAACATTCACGGCAACGGGCCTCATGGCAGGATGAAGTGACAGCTATTTACTAGAAAATAACTTCTCTGTGTATATTTCAGGCTGAAGTAACTGCTGTCATAGTTATCTTATGTGTGGAGGTTCAAGTGCAGAACTTGTCATAAAATATGAATATATGAAAGGAAGGGGTGAGCCCTGGGAGATGCTCTGACAGAAAAGCATGACTCATTTCTTTCTAAAAGTGTCATGCATCCATGCTTTCCCATTAGAAACATATTTTATTCCTGCATAGCCACAATTTCCACTCACCTATTTCCTAAAACTTTTAAGTTCTAGTTCAGAGTCAGAGAGCAGGCCTGAAGAAGGCAAAACTAAACAGGACTATTCTTCTGAAAAGCATTTCTGGCATGTGTTTCTAAACCTCAGATCTTCATATCAGGGAGAAAAACTCATGATCCGGAACTGTGAACAGCAACCAGCATAGTTGAGTATTGAAAAAGACTAATCATTTTAAGAGAATAAAGCTATAGAAAACATATAAGACATTTATTTATTTTTAGGCCTCATGAAGCATGGCAATGTAATTATAATGAGACTGACATACAAGACAGTTGAACAGTAGAAGACACTGAGCAGTATTTTATTGCTTTGATGTGAGGTGTCTAAAGATGGAGACATCGCATCACATAAAGATGGAAACACAGATTCCAAACTGATAGAATTTCACATCAGAATGACATAACCTACATGTCATTCTGTGGAAATGGTGGTATATGTGGAAATAGAAAATATTGGTGCATGCTACAGTATATGTCTGGGGAGGCAGAGCAATCTTAAAAGTCTGAAGGTTTTCATCTTTTGAAGTTAGAGCAGATGTCAGGGTGGGAAAGGATCGTCACACATCACTGACTGCCAAGGATGTGTAATTGGATGTTGCATTGGGAATTTATTTTTGGAAATGAGAAGTGCCCTATTCTGGAAAAGGACTCAAATATTTTTGAACAGCTGTTGCTGAAGAGAAGTACTCAGCCATCCTGATGAAGGGCTCAGTATGTACAATAATTAAAAATAGTGCTTTGATGTCTCCAAAGATTTTAGCATGAAATAGATCAGCAACTTATTATTTGACTGAATTTTACAGCCCTCCACCTGTGACGAAATCATAAAATGGTTTGGGTTAGAAAGGAACTTAAAGATTATCTAGTTCCAAACCCCCTGCCATGGGCAGGGACACCTTCCACTAGAAAAGGTTTCCCAAAGCTCCATCCAACCTGGCCTTAAACACTTCCAGAGATGGAGCATCCCCAGTTTCTCTGGGCAAGCTGTTCCAGTGCCTCACCACCCATACAGTAAAAAATTTCTTCCTTAGATCTAATCTAAACCTATGCTCTTTTAGTTTAAATCATTGCCCCTTGTCATATCACTACACTCCCTGATAAATAGTATCTCCCCATCTGTCCTGTAGGCCCCCTTTAGGTATTGGAAGGCTGCTATAAGGTCTCCCTGGAGCCTTCTCTTCTCTAGGCTGAACAACCCCTACTCTCTCAGCCTGTCTTCATAAGAGAGGTGCTCCAGCCCTCTCATCATCTTCATGGCCCTCCTCTGGACTCACTCCAACTGGTCCATGTACTTCTTGTGCTGGGGACCCCAGAGCTGGATGCAGTACTCCAGGTGGGGTCTCCTGAGAGCAGAATAGAAGGGGAGAATTGCCTCCCTCGACCTGCTGGCCATGCTTCTTCTGATGCAGCCCAGGATACGGTTGGCTTTTTGGGATGCAGTTGCACATTGCTAGCTCATGTTGAGCTTTTCATCCACCAGCACCCCCAGATCCTTCTCCTCAAGGCTGCTTTCAATCCATTCTCTACCCAGCCTGTATATGTGTTTGGGATTGCCCCAGCCCAGATGCAGGACCTTGCACTTTGTCTTGTTGAACTTCATGAGTTTCACATAGGCCCACCTCTCAAGCCTGTCAAGGTCCCTCTGGATGGCATCCCTTCCCTCCAGCGTGTCAGCCACACCACAGAGCTTGGTGTCATTGACAAACTTTCTGAGGGTGCACTCAATTTCACTATGTCACCGACAAATAGGTTAAATAGTGCTGGTCGCAATGCCAACCCCAGATGAACACCACTCATCACTGATCTCCACTTGGACATTGAGCCGTTGACCACAACTCTTTGAGTGAGACCATCCAGCCAATTCCTTATCCACAGAGTGGTCCATCCATCAGATCCCTGCCTCTCCAGTTTAGAGACAAGGATATCATGGGGGACAGTGTCAAATGCTTTGCACAAGTCCAAGTAGATGATGTCAGTTGCTCTTCCCCTATCCACCAATGCTGTAACCCCATCGTAGAAGGCCACCAGATTTGCCAGGCACAGAGGTGAGACTGACTGGCCTGTAGTTCCCCAGGTCTTCCTTTTTTCTGTTTTTTAAAAAGTCAAGTCCCTTCCAGTACTTGAAGGGAACGTATAAACAGGAGGGGGAACACCTGTTTATATGTGTTGATAGTGATAGGACAAGGGGGAATGGTTTTAAACTAAGACAGGGGAGATTTAGGTTGGAAATTAGGAGAAAGTTTTTCACTCAGAGGGTGGTGAGGCACTGGAACAGGTTGCCCAGAGAGGTTGTGGATGCCCCATCCCTGGAGGCATTCAAGGCCAGGCTGGATGTGGCTCTGGGCAGCCTGCTCTAGTGGTTGGCAACCCTGCTCAGAGCAGGGGGGTTGAAACTAGATGATCTTTAAGGTCCTTTTCAACCCAGGCCATTCTATGATTCTATGATTAAAAATGGGGGTTATGTTTCCCCTCTTCCAGTCAGTGGAAACCTCACTGGACTGCCATGACTCCTCAAATATGATGGACAGTGCCTAAGCAACTTCTTCAACCATTTCACTAAAGACCTGAGAGTGTATCTCATCAGGTCCCATGGACTTATGCACCTTCAGGTTGCTTAGATGATCTCAAACCTGATCTCCTACAGTGGGTTCATCATTCTCCCAGTCCCTGCCTTTGCCTTCTGGGGCTTGGGCTGTGTGGCTAGAGCTCTTGCCAGTGAAGAGTGAGGCAAAAAAGTCATTGAGTACTTCAGCCTTCTCCATAACCTGGGTAACCAGGCCTCCCTTTTCCTTCCAGAGAGGGCTCACAACTTCCCTAGTCTTCCTTTCATCACTGATGTTCTTGTAGAAGTGCTTCTTGTTTCCCTTGTCGTCCCTGGTCAAATTTAATTCTATCAGGGCTTTAGCTTTCCTAATTTGATCCCTGGCTGCTTGGATAATGTCTCTGTATTCCTTCCAGGCTATCTGTCCTTGCTTCCACTCTCTGCAGGCCTTCTTTTTCTGTTTAAGTTTGGCCAGGAGCTCCTTGTTCATCCATGCAGGACTCCTGGCATTTTTGCCCAACTTCCT
Organism: Cygnus olor; assembly: GCF_009769625.2. Lineage (NCBI taxonomy): Eukaryota > Metazoa > Chordata > Aves > Anseriformes > Anatidae > Cygnus > Cygnus olor. The sequence goes on along the minus strand of NW_024429075.1, from coordinate 815,247 downwards.
CTTTGTTGGGATGCATTGCTCCTGAGCTTGGAGGAGGTGATCCTTGAATATTAGCCAGCTTTCTTGGGCCCCTCTTCCCTGCAGGGCTTTGTCCCACGGTACTCCACCAAGCAGATCCCTGAGGAGGCCGATGTCTGCTCTCCCAAAGTCCAGGGTAGTGAGCTTGCTGTGCTCCCTCCTTGCTGCCCTCAGGATCCTAAACTCCACCATTTCATGGTCACAGCAGCCAAGGCTGCCCTCGAGCTTCACATTCCCCACCAGCCCCTCCTTGTTGGTGAGAATGAAGTCCAGCATAGCACCTCTCCTTGTTGGCCCCTCTATCACTTGGAGAAGGAAGTTATCACCTGTGCATTTCAGGATCCTTTCCTTTGCTGCTACTGAAGTGTGTGACTTGCTTCTGATAGAGTTGGATTTAGGGTACAGAGGAAAGGGATACATATTTATGACTAGACTCTCAGCCAGAATTATCTGGCATATTTAGTACTAATAGCTGTAATCGCAGCTTCATCTGTAGAAGGAGGAGGAGGAGGAGGAGGAGGAGGAGGAGGAAGAAGAGCAGGAACTGTAGCACTAGTATAACATGTAATACAGGTGGACCAGAACATACAAATTATGAAATCACAGAACATAAAATTTCCTTCCAGTTCACCTATGATCTAAGACAGAAGATAGGGAGGTAATAATATTAATAACCTAGACCAGTAGTACAGCTCTGAGACTGAGTGTGATTTGGAATTTGCATACAGAAAAGTAATTTCAGACCCACTGTGCTGAGATTCATGATGCTGAGCTTCTTAAAGCGTTTCCTCTAGACCAAAGATGTAGGCTTTATAAGGAACACATGGGGAGATGTTGCAGAAAGATACCTGTCTCAGAGGGGCATCTACAGCAGTGAATACAGAGCAGTTGCTGAGAAGTAGACAGAAAGAAAATTATTTAAATGGGACTGTATCTTAAATCCCACTGTTCTCCAGGACTTACTCTCCCAGGTATGAGATTCAAGGAAGCATCATTATGTGTTTCATCTACCAGGCTCAGAGCTGCAGAGAACCATCTCAAGGCTGTGGGAGAAGTGTAGAGTCCTTGTAGAGCTTACACCTATTCTTTGCAAAAACTCTTTTAAAAACCTGATGATACTGTTTTTTAAGTGAACTAGTGCTCAGAAAGTCGTTCTCTTCTGACTGAACCAATTCAAATTTACATCATAGTCTGAAGCCCTGAGGACACTGGAAGAATTAGCTATTACCCTTATAAAATCCTTTGAAGAAGAAAAATACTAAGTGATGTGCTGAAGCACTGTTGGTGATATGGAACTGCCCCAAAATACTATCTCCCTATGACCCTTTGCTAACAGCTATCAGTAATCAAGAAGCACTCTTAGTGGCCTTCACAGATGCAAGTCCTTCAGGGATGTTGAATTCTTCCTGTATCACTGTTTAAACATTTTTTAATAATCAGCTTACTTTACTCACAAACTTGCATACTGAATTATTTTCTATTTCTGTACAATACAGTCATCCATCTACCCATCTATTTATCCATTCATAATTCACGCTTTGGTATAGGTGGCATTACATTAGTACTCAAGCACTTTATAGGCTTTGGATTTCTCCTGACAGCATCTAGAAAAAGAGAAGCAATTTTACCCACACTTTCTGACTGCAAATGTCCAAATTCTTTAAACAATGCTTTTAATGAATGTCAGAGTTCATTTCAACTAATGTCATCACCTGATGTAGATTCGCATTTTTTTGATCTTCTTTTTGACTCTGCTTGGAAACACTCCCCTTAATTTGCATTGTAATCTTTTGCTCTGAAATGGCTTGTGTCTTCTTGAAACATCAAAATGAATTCCTCCTAAGATGACAGTATTTAGGTATTTTTCCATTTGTATGACTTTTATGTCAAGTCTACTAGTTAATTGACACAATTTTTAAATCTGTCACCTTGAGTTTCCCCTCTCCTAATATTTTCAGTAAAGCTAGAATGGCTCCACCATTACGCCCCAGACTTTCTGCATCTCACTGAAGCTTATAAGAGGAAAAGAGCTGTCAAATTACATTACTCCCACATCTAATCTCTCACTTGGCCTGCCTGAATGACCATAATAACTGCATCATAGGAGTAATCCTTGCATTTCTGGGCTCCGACAACTGGGGAAGGCTTATTCTCTTTCCACTTGGGTGCAATCATTGTCATCGTCTACATTAACAATGTAGAGATGAACTACAGCAGAATGAAACAAATGCTGAGAACATAAACTGAGACCCTTCTTCTTGTCCAGAGACTACTATTTTTATTAAAATGTTGAAAATATCAACACATCTCTTACGATAATGTTCATTTATAGATCTAAATTTAGTCTTTACTAGACAAACACTCATTTTCTTTTTCTCTTAGGACAATTTAACCTACACCCAAACAAATGCCACATACCATGGAGGGAAATAAATATGGATCCAAGCCCAAAAGGAGAGTTATTACTCTCCAGAAGCAGATATCTCCGTTGAAAAATGTTAGGATTAAATTCCAGTAAAAAGTTAGGGGCTATTGTTATTATTTATCTGGTCTGAAATTTCAAATACAATTAGTTCAGGATTTTGACACAAGTAATTATTAGGTTGTTACATCTTTTGAATATGTCTTGGGAATAAAACTGTTGGATTTATTGTCAGCTTTATGATAACAGAGAACAGTCAGAAAAACTATTTTGTTTCTAACATCAGAAAATGAAAAATGTTTCAATATAAGTTACCATGATGAAGGAGGCAGGATGCCGATACAATGTTTTTAAGTAAGCGTACTGGGTCTGTCTGGGATGGAGTTAACTTTCCCTGCAGTGGCCCATACAGTGCTGTGCTCTGCACTTGTAGTTAGAACAGTGTTGGTATCACACCAGTGTTGTGTCTGCTGCTGAGCAATACTGGTACAGCATCAGGACTCCCTCCAACTCCCCCAGAGCCAGCAGGCTAGAGGTGGGCAAGAAGTGGGGAGGGGACATCACCAGGGCAGCTGACCTAAACCAACCAAAGGGATATTCCATACCATATGATGTCACACTCAGCAATAAAAGGTGGGAAAGGGGAAGGAGATGGGGGCTCTCGTTATGAAGACGTCTGTCCACCCAAACAAGTGCTACGCATATTGTGGCCCTGCTTCCCGGGACGTGGCCAAACATCACTCATTGATAGGAAGTATAGAATATTTTTTTTCTCTTTCTGTGCTTCTGTGTGGCCTTTGCTTCTTTTTTCCCTCTTTGTTTTCCTTTTAATTAAATTATTCTTATCTCAACCCATGAGGTTTGTTTTTTTTTGTTGTTGTGTTTTTTTTTTTTTCCAACATACTTTCTTCTCCCCCTCTTCTTCTGAGGAGGGGGAGTGAGAAAACAGTTGTGGTGGTGTTCAGCTGTCCAGCAAGGTAAAACCACCATAGTAAGCCAGGCTTCAGCAGCAGCATTAAGAAATATTTTTCCTTTTTTTTTTTTTTGTATGAGCTGTCCCCTTCACAGTCTGAATAATCCATAACATGAATTGAGATCATGATTAGGCAAGATGAATTCTTGTACGGTTTTAGCATTTAAGTTCTCTGTTTTTCATCCCACTTTAATAAAATCAACTGAATTTCAAAATTTTTATCAAGAAAAGCTGGTGTACGCTGGGTAAAAAAAAACATGAATAAAAGGGGTAGTGTTTGTTAAAGGTACAAAAATATAACTATGCAAGCAACAATGCTTACAGATAATGAAATGTAAGACCACTTTTTCTACACCTCTTTATTCAAAAAAAAAGAGAAAAAAAAGTCTATGTATAGGATAACAAGGAACAATGAAACCTTTGCGCGATACTTGTCTTTGCAAAGCTGTAGCATCAAGAAACACACTAAACAATGTGCCCCTTGAGAGAGGGATTTTTTAAGGAGAGAAAAACTGTAATCCAGGAAATTTAGACATAGCATTATATTTTATAAAATTTCCATCTAGAAAGATACAAACATATCCTATATATACCTAACCTAATACCTGCTAGCATAACCTGTTGCTAGCAGTATTATACAAGCTAATGAAAACATACGAGTTTTGTTAATAAGTATAGGACCTGGTACTGTCAAAAGTAAAATAAAAGCACTGATTATCATGAATCAAACAAATGAAGTATCTCTGAAATGAGAAAGAGCAGACAAATTTCCAAAAGGAAAAAAACATGGTTTTGAAAGAGAATATAGAAGACTAGTAACCCTTGTCTATAAGGAATATGAAGTTTTATGTAACCTCTTCTTCCACTGAAGTAACAGTAAATTGAAGGATTTATGTGTTAATATTTATTCATATGATTAAAATAAGCTATTGATCCAATTACTCATTCTATATTATGAACAATGTATCAAAAGAAGAATTAAATTCAAAATGCTGCATCATTCAAAGTAATGTGCTAAAGCTTTTGTAAAACCGAAACCACTGCTGCACTTTGCAATTTTTAGTCTATGAATTCTTAATGACAGTAGAGCACATAATGTACACACACACACATGCACACTCCTATATACCCTTTTTTTCAGAAAATGGTAAAAAATACATATTTAATCCATCAAAATTCAACCATCTTCAAGTGTAAGTGAACATCTGCTTTCATCTAAGAAACCTTTTAAACTTCTTGACAGTTACAAGAATTGTAATCCCTAGAGACAAACACTTTTCAGAGAAGATTCCTATCATAGACAACTTTTTGGTAGGAAACTGCGGAATGCTGTATGCAAGTGTAAGTGAAAACATAGAAACAGTCCTCTCCATAAGATCTCTGAAATTTCAGCATTTTACTCAGTAGAAAAAATTAACGGGAATGAAAGAATGCTACTAGATTTTCCATAAAGTCTCTATACAGATTATTAGCAGTATTTCCAAAAATCTCACAGGGTAAAAGCAACTAATTTCTTTATTTTTTATGGATTTTTAACTGTAATCCTTGTTTAACAGTTTTCAAAGTCTGCTTTCCCAGTTGCTAGGAACAAATTAAGATAACTTATTATATAACTTACAAAAACAGGAAAATGTGAAATATTTTATCTGGCTTTTTAGCCATTTTAAAACTATAGGTTTAAAATACCTATCTATAAGTTTGATTCTTCTCTTATGAAGCTTATCACTTGAGTTACATTTTGTACTGTATTTTGACCTGAAACAGACTGTAAGTAAGCAGTTACTACATCTTAGCTGTCAAGAGCTGAGGTGTGGAAATTTCTTAAAGTGGGTGAAGTAGATTGAGAATGCTTATGTTAGTCTATCTTGGTCAACTGCTGTGTTAAGCACACTACGAACTCTTAACGAAAGGAGAAAAGTTTTGAAATTTGGTTTAGTGAGTGACAGAGAGGCACACATGAGAAACACTTGGGACATGGGCTTATCTTCTGAGCCGCTGGAAATTCTCTTCAAGCTTTTTCTGGAGTTACAGAAATGTTACAATTTTGTCCTGTAAAAAGATGAATTCTAAGGTTGTTTTTGTTTGTTTGTTTGTTTGTTTGTTTGTTTCTGGAACATTGTCCTCAGAAGATAAAATACCACAGGTCTTATGTCTCTCTGTCCCACAGAATTGCTGAAGAGAATACCTGTGGCTTCGCAATGTTCGGGTATGCTAGGACAGATACCAGAATAAGGGTAGCCAGAAACTCACACTTGCACATGCAGAAAGGAGTGTCTCATACAATGTCATGCTATGACTTTTTCCCCTGCCAGATGTGATCTCATCCTTTTTCTGGAACCATGACCATGACCACTTGTTCTTCCACCAGGTGGCCGAGCTGCAGGAGGCAGTGAGAAGGTTGCATAGCATCAGGGAGGCTGAGGCAGCTGGATCCTAGCACAGTCTGCAGGAGACCCACAGTCCATGACCAAACAGCCCAAAACTCCCTCACCAGCACTCACAGAAGGGAGAGGGGCCAATAACAAAGGAGAGTGGAAGCTGGCAACAACAAGGACCAGCAGGAGGAAGAGTCTTCCCCAGAAGCCTGAGGTGCCCTTACAGAATTGCTTCACCCCTCTGCAGACCGAAAAGGAAAGACCCGTTGCAGAGAGGGTGGAGCTGAGTAAGACAGCCCGGTCTGCTCCCTGCATAATAACAACTACTGAAACTAAGAAAAGGCGACAGGTGATAGTAGTAGGAGACTCTCTGCTGAGCGGTACAGAGGCACCCATCTGCTGACCTGATCCGCTCTTGAGAGAAGTCTGCTGCTTACCAGGGGCTTGTATCAAGGATGTCACCAAGAGACTGCCAAGCCTTGTACAGCCTAAGGACTATTATCTGCTGCTGCTATTTCATGTGGGCACCAGTGATGCAGCCAGGAGCAGTCTGAGGAGTGTCAAGAGGGATTAAAGAGTCCTGGGAGCAGCATTAAAGGATTCAGGAGCACAGGTAGTTTTTTCATCAGTCCTCCCAGTCAAAGGGAAGGGGTTTGAAAGGGCCAGTTGAGTCTGGCAAATCAACAGATGTTTGCAGGACTGGTGCCACAGACAGGGGTTTGGCTGCTTAGACCATGGGACTTGCTTTGAGAAACCTGGCCTGCTTGGGGCTAATGGGGTCCACCTGTCAGAGAAGGGGAAGAGCATCTTTGATGATAGGCCTGCCAAGCTGGTGAAGAGGGCTTTAAACTAGAGTTGCTGGGGGAGGGGAACCTCAATCCATCTCGCTACTCCCAGTGGTGCCAGTGTCATTGATAGATGCCTGTAAGAGGGTCATGGAACAGCAGGAGAGCACCTGAAGAGCAGCACAAAGGAATTCTAGCCGCTCCAGACAGTAAGTAAGCTTCATCAGGGGCCCAACTCAAATGCCTCTATGCTAAAGAACATAGCATGGGGCATAAACAAGAAGAGTTAGAGATGTATGCACACCTGCAGAGCTATGATATCATTGGCATTACAGCGATGTGGTGGGATGGCTCCCATGACTGGAGTGTTGGCATGGAAGGATACAGGCTCTTTAGGAAGGAAAGGCAAGGGAGACAAGGAGGGGGCATCACCCACTATGTCAGTGAGCATCTGGAGTGCATGGAGCTCTGCTTGGGTTTGGAGGAGGAGCTGACAGAGAGCTTATGGGTCAGGATTAAAGGGAGGGCAGGGACAGGGGACATTATAGTGGGGGTCTGCTACAGGCCACATGATCAGAAAGACCAAGCAGATGAGGCCCTCTATAGACAGACAGAAGCAGCCTCACATTCACAAGCCCTGGTCCTCATGGGGGATTTCAACCACCCCAGTATCTTTTGGAGGGACAGCACAGCAGGGCATAGGCAATCCACGAGGATCCTGGAATGCATTGATGACAACTTCCTTCTCCAAGTGATAGAGGGGCCAACGAGGAGAGGTGTTATGCTGGACTTCATTCTCACCAACAAGGAGGGGCTGGTGGGGAATGGGAAGCTCAAGGGCAGCCTTGGCTGCAGTGACTGTGAAATGGTGGAGTTTAGGATCCTGAGGGCACCCAGGTCGATGGAGGTAATTCTCCCCCTCCACTCTGCTCTCAGGAGACCCCCACCTGGAGTACTGAATCCAGCTCTGGGACGCTTAGCACAAGGACACGGATGTATTAGAACAAGTCCAGAGGAGGACCACGAAGATGATCAAAGGTCTGGAGAACAGACCAAATTATCAGCATGCTGCTAGGAGCCAGGAGCAACCTCTTCATCTGCCAACATGCTATCAGAGACATAACCTTTAATATTGCCTTTAACATATCTTTTCTCTATCCTATGTTATATGAGTTTTAACTGCATTAAGCGTTTATTTCAATGTTTCAAACTAAAAATACTCTAATATTCACACATTCATTGAGATAGAACTCAAACTCAGCAGCACTGAGTTTTAAGTGGCAATTGGCTCCAGGGCAGACGCGTTCGGCAGCAGAGCAGGGGATCGTGGCATACAGGGGTTTCCATTCAATGAGGCCCCTTTGAGGCAGTTGAGGTTGCCACCAGGACCCGGCAGCCCTCACAAGGGTGGCTGACGAGGCTTGGGTGTAGCTAGGAGTGCCTCCCTCTGTCGTAAAAGGCAGCCCCTAAGGAGCACGAAGGACCAGGAGCGCGGCGACCAAGGTGGGCAAACAGGGTATGTCACGTCAGTCAGGGCATGGCACAGCAGTGCACACAGTCAGAGCGAGCAAGGAGGGCAAGTAGGGTCGGTCATTTCTGTGTTCTGGGATCAGCAGAGGAAGGGCCTTCTAACCTTCTACTGAAGAAATGGTGTCCACCTGCCGAGCCTGCCAGTCTGAGGCTGAAACCCAGATGGGGGGGGGTGGGCACAACCTCCCCGGGCAGATGCCTACACCCAAACAGACCTCCCGAGGATCAAAAGAGTGGCCCAGACCCTCAGTTCCAGGGAATTCCAGTCTCTGGAAGTCCCCTTAGGGCTTGAAGGCAGAGGTGGGTGTCATGGGTGCAAGTGTGCACAGCTGGATGAGCTTTTCAAACAGGTGGCTCTTCTTTGAGAGGAGCTCACCAGACAGCATAGCATTTGGGAATCTGAGCAGGAGATTGACAAATGGTATTATACGTTGACACAGTCCAAGCAACAGCCCTGCTATAAGTCCAGGCAAGGGGTAGGTAAACAAGCTTGCAGCCCAGAATGAGCACATGTGAAAGACTCACAGGACAAGGGAGAGTGTATCCTTGTCTCTGATCGGAACCAGAGGAAGAGTCTCCCCCTTGCCCCTGAAGTGCCCCTGCACAATAGATATGATGTTCTAAGGCAGGAGAGAGGAGACTCCAGGAGAACGAGTAAAGACCTCAGAAAGACCAACTACAGGGAACTCAGAAAGGCTGACCACACAAAGTTAGCTCAGTCTCCCAACCGCATGAGAACCAATGCCACAAAGAAGGCACAAAGGGTGTTAGTCATTGCAGACTCCTCTCTGAGAGGCACTGAGGCTCCCATTTACCGTCTGGACAATCTCTCCAGAGAGGTTTGATGCCTGCCTAGGGCCCGTATTTGTGATATTACGAAGAGACTACTAAGTCTGGTGGGTCCCAAAGACTACCACCCCTTCCTACTTGTTCAAGTAGGATCAAAAAAGGCTTCAAGAAGGAGACTCCGAAATATCAAAAAGGATTTTATGTCCCTTGGAAAGATGTTGAAGGGATCGGGAGCACAAGTAGTATTCTCCTCTGTCCTCCCAGTTGGTGACTGGGACCCAGGAAGAAGGAGACGAATGGGCCATGTGAATGATTGACTGAGAGGCTGGTGCCATGCCCAGGGTTTTCGGCTCATTGACCTTGGACGCACTTTTGAGGGACTGGGCATGCTGACACGGGATGGGGCACAGATGACCAGGTGGGGCAAGAGTGTCCTGGGCAGTAAGCTGGCTGGTCTTATCAGGAGGGCTTTAAACTAGATGCAATAGGGGAAGAGGATGCACCTCTGAGTGAAGAAAGAATATCTGAGAACACTGTCACTAAGTAACAGCAGGGACATACTTGTGAGCTGTCCCAAAGCAATCAGGAAGGGTTCTAGAAATGTGATATTTTGGATAGCCCAGCTGAAGTGCCTTTACACCAATGCACGCAGCATGGGAAACAAGCAAGAGGAGTTGGAAATCGTGGCGCAATTAGACAAATATGATCTGATTGCTATTACAGAAATGTGGTGGGATGGATCACATAAATGGAACACTGGAATAGAGGGCTACAAGCTCTTTGGAAGGGATAGACAGGGAAGGAAGGGAGGGGGTGTTGCCCTCTACATTAGGGAAGGGATAGATTGTGAAGAGTTGCCTCTGAGAAACAGCCACAGACAGGTTGAAAGCTTGTGGGTGAGAGTTAAGGACTACACCAATAAAAGGACACCTTGTGGTTGGGGTCTACTACAGGCTGCTTGATCAAGGGGAGCCTGTGGATGAGGCATTCTTGCTTCAAGTATAAGAAGTGTTGCACTCACACGCTCTCAACCTGATGGGGGACGAACCACCAGGAGATCTGCTGGGAAAACTACGCAGCAGGCTGTCAGCAATCCAGAATATTCCTAGAGTGCGTTGAAGATTCCTGGTACAGGTATTAGACAAACGGTAGTGGTTTAACCTGGCCAGCAGCTAAGCACCACACAGCTGTTCGCTCACCCTCCCCCCTCCCTCTCTGGGATGGGGGAGAGAATCAAAAAAAATTAAAATGAAAGCTTGTGGGTTGAAATAGAGACAATTATTTAGAAGAGAAAATTAATAATAATAATAATACTACCACTAATAATAATGTGTACAAAACAAGTGATGCACAATGCAATTGCTCACTACCCGCTGACCGATGCCCAGCCTATCCCCGAGGAGCTGGTCCCCCCACCCTGGCCAGCCCCCCCATATTAATTGTTCAGCATGACGTCAGATGGTATGGACTACCCCTTTGGCCAGTTCGGGTCAGCTGTCCTGGGTCTGTCCCCTCCCAGCTCCTGCTGCACACCCAGCCTGCCTGCTGGCAGGACAGAGCGAGAAGCTGAAAAGTCCTTGGCTTGGTGTAAGCACTGCTCTGCAACAATTAAAACATCAGTGTGTTATCAACATTATTCTCATCCTAAATCCAAAACACAGCACCATACCAGCTGCTATGATGAAAATTGACTCTATCCTAGCCGAAACAAGGACAGTTTTTGGGGAAAGGCCTATAGAATGAAAAGAAGTACCTATCTATAAATCTGTTAAAGGACAAGAAACAGTGGTGATGAGAATACCTATATACTAAAGCATGCGGGACCTGAGTGTGGCACAAATGTTAAGGAATAAGGGGTGGGGGTTGTACTGGGTCTGGCTGGGATGGAGTTAACTTTCCCTGCAGCAGCCCATACAGTGCTATGCTCTGCACCTGTAGCTAGAACAGCATTGATATCACACCAGTGTTGTGTCTGCTGCTGAGCAGTGCTGGCACAGCATCAGGACTCCCTCCAACCCCCCCAGAGCCAGTAGGCTGGGGGTGGGTAAGAGGTGGGGAGGGAACATCACCAGCGCAGCTGACCTAAACCGCCTAAAGGGATATTCCATGCCATATGATGTCTTACTCAACAATAAAAGGTGGAAAAAGGAAGGAGAGGGGAGAGGCGGGCTCTCTTTGTGAAAACATCTGTCCTCCCGAACAACGGCTATGTGCATTGAGGCCCTGCCTCAAGGATGTGGTCAATCATCGCTCGTTGGTGGGAAGGAGAGTAATTTCTTTCCTCTGTGCTTCCACAGGGCCTTTGCTTGTGTTTTTTTTTTCTGTTTTTTTTTTTTTTTTTCTTTTTTCCCCTTTACCCCTTTTCCTTGTCTTTTATAGCATATCCCAGGTTGGAAGGGACCCATAAGGATCATCGAGTCCAATTCCTGGCACCACAAAGGTCTACCCAAAATTTTAGACCATGTGGCTAAGTGCACAGTCCAAACGCTTCTTAAACTCTGACAGGCTTGGTGCACTGACTACTTCCCTGGGGAGCCTGTTCCAGTGTGCGTGTAGTGGGTTTACCTGGCAAGGTTTTGGTAGCAGGGGGCCATAGGGGTGGCTTCTGTGAGAAGGATCTAGAAGCTGCCTCATGTTTGGTAAGGGCCCCACTGCTGACCAGAGCTGAGCCAATAAGTGATGTTGTTTGCGCCTCTGTGAGAGCATATTTAAGACAGGGAAAAAAAAAAAACGCTGCGCCACACATAACAGCTGGGAGAGTGAGAGGAGTGAGGAACAACCTTGCAGGCACCAAGGTCAGTGAAGAAGGACGGGGAGAGGTGCTCCAGGCACCAGAGCAGAAGTCCCCTGCGGCCTGTGGTGAGGACCATGGTGAAGCAGGCTGTCCCCCTGCAGCCCATGGAGTACCACGGTGGAGCAGGGTTCCACCCTGCAGCCTGTGGAGGAGACCACGGTGGAGCAGGTGGACCTGCACCGATGGAGACTGCGGCCTGTGGAAGACCCCCACCGGAGCAGATTCTGGGCCGGACCTGTGGCCCGTGGAGAGGAGACCACGCAGGAGCAGGCGAACTGGCAGGAACTGCTTCCCGTGGGGGATCCAGGTTGGAGCAGTGTGCTCCTGATGGATGGACCCCGTGGTACGGACCCATATCTGGAGCAGTTCTTGAAGAGCTGCTGCCTGTGGGAAGCCCATGCAGGATCAGTTTGGGAAGGACTGCATCCCATGGGAGGGACCCCACGTGGAAGCAAGGGAAGAGAGTGACTGTGAAGGAGTGGCGGAGATGAAGCCCTATAGACTGACCATAACCCCCGTTCCCCTGCGCCGCTCGGGGGGGAGGAGGTGGAAGAGGGCGGAGGGGGGGGGAGGTGTTTTTGGTTTCTTTCCTTTGTTTCTCACTTCTCTAGCTTGTTTGTAATAGGCAATAAATCTTACTGTCTCCCTACGCTGAGTCTGTTTTGCCTGTCACAATAATTACTGTGCGATCTCCTCGTCCTTATCTCAACCCTTGAGCCCTTTTCATCGTATTTTCTCCCTGTTCCTCTTTGAGGAGGGGGAGTGAGAGAGCGGTTGTGGTGGAGCTCGGCTGCCCACCTGAGTAAAACCACCACAGTGCGACAACCCTCTCAGTGAAGAACCTCTTCCTGATACCCAGCCTGAATCTCCCCTGTCACAGCTTGACACCATTCCCACAGGTCCTATCGCTTGCCACTAAAGAGAACAGATTGGCACCTGCCCCTCCATTCCCCCTCGCGAGGAAGCTGTAGACCTCAATGAGGTCTCCCCTCAGCCTCCTCTTTTCTAGGCTGAACAGGCCAAGTGACCTCAGCCGCTCCTCATATGTCTTCCCCTCTAGGCCCTTCACCATCTTGTAGCCCTCCTCTGGAAACTCTCCAACAGTTTTATGTCCTTTTTGTACTGTGGTGCCCAGAACTGCACACAGTACTTGAGGTGAGGCCGCACCAGCACAGAGTAGAGCGGGACAATCCCTTCCCTCGACTGACTAGCAATGCCGTGCTTGATGCACCCCAGGATATGGTTGGCCCTCCTGGCTGCCAGGGCACACTGCTGGCTCATATTCAACTTGCTGTCAACCATAACCCCCAGATCCCTCTCTGCAGGACTGCTCTCCAGCGTCTCATCGCTCAGTCTGTACGTATAGCCAGGGTTGTTCTGTCCCAGGTGCAGGACCCGGCACTTGCTCTTGTTAAACTTCATGTGGTTGGTGATCGCCCAGCTCTCCAATCCGTCCAGATCTCTCTGCAAGGCCTTTCCACCCTCAACAGAATCAACAACTCCTCCAAGTTTAGTGTCATCGGCAATTCTACTCAAAACACCTTCTAGTCCTACATTCAAATAGTTTATGAAAACATTGAAGAGGACTGGCCCTAAAACAGAGCCTTGGGGGACCCCACTAGTGACCATCCTCCAGCCTGATGTGGCCCCATTTACCACAACCCTTTGAGCCCTGCCCGTCAGCCAATTGCTCATCCATCGTATGATGTTTTTGTTTAGTTGTATGCTGGACATTTTGTCCCATAGGATCCTATGGGAAACCATGTCAAAAGCTTTGCTGAAGTCCAAAAAGATCACGTCAGCTGGTTTCTCTTGGGCGATGAAGATGGTGAAAGGCCTAGAGGGGAAGACGTATGAGGAGCGGCTGAGGTCACTGGGAGTGTTCAGCCTGGAGAAGAGGAGGCTGAGGGGAGACCTCATGGCAGGCTACAACTTCCTCGCGAGGGGAAGTGGAGCGGCAGGGGACCTATTCTCTGTAAACACCAGTGATAGGACTCGCGGGAACGGTGTTAAGCTGAGTCAGGGGAAGTTTAGGCTGGACATCAGGAAGAGGTTCTTCACCGAGAGGGTGGTTGCACACTGGAACACGCTCCCCAGGGAAGTAGTCACTGCACCAAGCCTGTCTGAATTTAAGAAGCGATTGGACTGTGCACTTAGTCACATGATCTAAAATTTTGGGTAGACCTGTGCGGTGCCAGGAGTTGGACTTGATGATCCTTATGGGTCCCTTCCAACTCGGGATATTCTATGATTCTATGACTAGATGGGTGATCTTATCATAAAAGGAAATCCAATTTTTTAAACAGGACCTACCCCTCATGAACCCATGTTGGCTGGGACTAATGACTGCATTGTCCCCCAGGTGCGCTTCAATAACTTCAAGGATCATCCTCTCCATAATTTTACCAGGCACTGATGTGAGACTGACAGGCCTGTAATTGCTAGGGTCTTCTTTCTTACCCTTCTTGAAAATTGGCACAACATTTGCCAGCTTCCAGTCTACTGGGACCTCTCCAGATTCCCAAGATCGTTGAAAAATAATTGAGAGAGGTCCCGCGATGACGTCTGCCAGCTCTTTAAGCACCCTGGGATGAATCCCATCCGGACCCATGGACTTGTATGGATCCAGGTGGAGCAGCAAATCCCGCACACGTTCAGGGTCGGTTGGGAGTTTGTCCTTCCCACCGTCATGGTCCTCCAGCTCAGGGTACCCTGGGTCCCGAAGCCCATCATCAGCGTTGAAGACAGAGGCGAAGAAGGCATTAAACGTCTCTGCTTTGCCTATCTCATTGTCTGTGAGGAGACCCTCCCCATCTAGTAGCGGACCTATGTTTTCTTTGGTTCTCCTTTTTCTGTTAACATATCTAAAAAACCTTTTTTATTGTCTCCCACAGACATGGCCAGCTTCAACTCTAGTTGGGCTTTGGCCACACGAATTTTCTCCATACAAACACGAACAGCATCCCTATATTCCTTCATTGTCGTCTGACCCTCCTTCCAGCAGCCGTACACTTTCTTTTTTCGCCTAAGCTCCAGTAGAAGATCCCTGGTCAGCCAGGCCGGCCTTCTGCCCCGCTTGCCTGACTTCTGATATTTTGGAATCGCCTGATCTTGAGCTTTCAGGAGGCAGTGCTTAAAGATGGACCAGCACTGATGGACACCAATGCCTTCAAAAGCAGTTTCCCAGGGGACCTTGCTGACTAATTCCCTGAGCAGCCTGAAGTCTGCTTTCCCCACATCCAGGGCTGAAGTTTTGGTGGCAGTTTTCCTTCTGTCACCATAAATTCTAAACTCGACCACTTCATGGTCACTATGACCGAGACGGCCGCCAATTGCCACGTCTCCCACAAGACCCCCTCTGTTCTCCAGCAACAGATCTAGGAGGGCGCCTTTCCTAGTTGGTTCCCTTAGCACCTGCACCAAGAAGTTATCATCTAGGTGCTTTATGAACCTCCTGGACTTGCTCATGTCAGCCATGTGGTAATCCTAGTTGACCTCTGGCAAGTTGAAGTCCCCGATAAGGACAAGGGGAGTTGATCTCGAGGCATCTCTTAGTTCCGCAAAGAATAATTCATCGGCGTTGTCGTCCTGGCCAGGTGGTCTGTAATAGACTCCCACAACGACATCCCCTTTATTTGTTCATCTCTTAATCCTTGCCCAGAGGCTCTCAACTTTGCCATCGCCAACTTGAAGTTCCACACAGTCCAGCCCCTGCTTTAGTTAAATTATTTAATTAATAATAATTTTCCCTTAATAATTATTTTCCCTGTAATTAAATTATCCTTATCTCAATCCGTGAGTTGTTTTTTTTCCTTTTCTTCTTCCCCTCCTCTGCTGAGGTTGGAAGTGAGAGAGCAGTTGTGGTGAAGTTCAGCTGCCTAGCAAGGTAAAACCACCACAAAGCAGCATGATGGATTTTCCAGGTCTGTCAGAGTTCTTTCATTTTATTCCTGTCTTCTTAGGTGTTCGACTTTATTCCTTTTCAAACAATCCCGTTAGTGAAATAGAGAGTTTTTCTATTGCGTTTCCTGTCCTTCCACTGCCATATGTTTAGAACAAAGTGTTTACATTACCAATTGAATCTTACAAAGCAAGAAAATGTAAACGTACAAGAGGATTTCTAAAGAAAATTCAGACTATTTCCTGGAATTCCTCACCCTTTTTTAAACACTTTTTTTTTTTTTACTTATTTCATTTAAACAAAAAAAAATCAGAAATTCTTCAAATCCCTTCTTCCACACTGTCCTGGTTTCAGTTAGGACAGAGTTAATTTTCCTCCCAGTAGCTGGCAGGGTGCTATGTTTTGGATTAGGATGAGAAGAGCGCTGATAACATGCTGATGTTTTAATTGTTGTAGAGCAGTGCTTACACCAAGCCAAGGACTTTTCAGCCTCTCTCTGTCCTGCTAGCGAGCAGGCTAGGGATGCAGCAGAAGCTGGGAGGGGACAGACCCAGGACAGCTGACCCAAACTGGCCAAAGGGGTATTCCATACCATCTGACGTCATGCTGAACAATATATAGGGGTGGATAGCCGGGGTGGAGGGGGGGGGGGCCGGCTGCTCGGGGATAGGCTGGGCATCGGTCAACGGGTGGTGAGCAATTGCATTGTGCATCACTTATTTCGTACACATTATTACTATTAATACTATTATTATTATTATTATTATTATTATTTTCCTTTGTTAATAAACTGTCTTTATCTCAACTCACAGACTTCACTTTCCCGTTTCTCTCCCCCATCCCAGAGAGGGAGGGGGGAGGGTGAGGGAACGGCTGTGTGGTGTTTGACTGCCAGCCGGGTTAAACCACAACACACATTGTGTTTGTTATGATAGCCTTATGAGCTATCATTTATTTTTAAGATTAAATTTGAGTTAATCTTTACTTTTTTTTTCCTGTGGTATATACAGAGATAATTGTCATTAAGGGAGAACTGCAAATGCCAGAATGAGAGAAATGCCTCTTTCTGCATATGCTTGTTCTAACATGAAATGCAGGAAGCACAGTTTACAATATTTTGCAAAGGCATGAGGCTGCGTACTGGGCATAGCTATTAATGAAAGACTGCTTATTATTATCCTTATCTCAACCAGTGAATTGTTTTTTATTCTTTTCTTCTTCCCCTCCTCTTCTGAGGAGGGGGAGTGAGAGAGCGGTTGTGGTGGAGTTCAGCTGCCTAGCAAGGTAAAACCACCACACCTACCTCAGAGAGAAGATAAAGAGACCCATAGGGCCAGAAAGCTGAAAAACAGAATCTGTGAATGGGAAGCTCAGCTGATTGCTAGAGAATGTAAAAGGAGTAATTATCCCTGTTTCCTGTGACACTAGGTATTAGCCTACTTTTTTAAAATTATTATTTATTTATTTTATTCAGCTGAAGCATTGATTCTTATTATAATGAACGATTGCTTATACTACCGGAAAAAAGAAATGAAGGAATTGTATGTTATTTCATTTAAAATGTAGCAAAAATGCAAGGTCAAAAATCAAGGTGAAATTCTATAAAGAAGTAAGAAGAGATATGGGGTATTTCTAGAAATAACACTACTTACTTTGTTCTTACTAGAATAGTCTTATTTCGTTTCCAGAAATAGGTGCCTTCCTTCATTGCCATGTGGTAGAAGCCCTTGGGAGAAGTCCAGTTGTAGAAGTATAAAGTATCAGGACTGACAGGGAAGACATTTAAACCAGACTCAGGTGAATTTCTAATAAAAGCCTGTACTTACCTTATAAATATAATTTGAAATTCATCTAAACTGAAACATCACTTTGTGTAAAAGACAGAAAAAAAACACATAGAATGGACCAACAGAGGTGACGAAATAAATGTCATCTCTCTCTTTTTCCAAAGCCACTTTCTGAAATAGCTTTTCATCATTATCTTAAATGACTAAATGTAAACAGTTTTTCCCCTGTTTCAGGTAAGCAGTACATTACAACCTATACCTGCTTTGTCATCTTATTAGTTGCTTGAGACCAAATCCCATACTGACTAGGAGCTGAACTGAGTATCTAAGATGTGCTTGCTTACAATCAGCACATTTTACAAACAATAAACTACACTAAAAGATCAAATTGGTGATATTTTAACAGATTTCATTTTTTTTAGAACAACTGTATTTCTTTCTTAAAGTATTTCTTCTTTCCATGGCTTAAGTATAAACATATTTATGTATATAACATATAAATATATAAGTATAAATATAAGTATAAATATAAGTATACTTATATAAATATATAAGTATATAAGTATATAAAAGTATAAATATAAGTATAAATATATAAGTATAAACATGTTTATCTATCATTCTATGATATTTGCTAGAGCATGTATCTGTCTCTGTTTATTTACAGATATGCACAACTTTGGTGTGAAATCATAAAATAACTAGATGCACTTATTGACTTTCACGCAGAGACTGATCAGCCTGGCTCTTCTAAGAGACTGACAGTCCTCACAACCAGTCCTAGAACTGCTTTCATTTTCACTGGTGCACAGATGCATTTACTAAGTGATCTTGACACAATATGACAGGCATGAAGGAAAATGTTCCTATAGTGATTTCCTGAAGTTTTAAAGCTTAAAAGAGAGAAAGAGACAGACAGGTCTGTGATTCAATACTGACAGTGGTTGGATCATAGAATCATAGAATGTTTTGGATTCGAAGGGACCTTAAAGACCATCTAATTCCCACCACCACCATGGGCAGGGACGCCTCCCGCTAGACCAGGTTGCTCAAAGCCCCATCCAACCTGGCCTTGAACACTTCCAGGGACGGGGCATCCACAACTTCTCTGGGCAACCTGTTCCAGTGCCTCACTGCTCTCATAGTAAAGAACTTTTTCCTAATGTCTAATCAAAATTTACCTTTTCTTTTGTTGTTGTTGTTGTTTAAAACCATTACTCCTTGTCCCATCACTACACTCCCAGACAAAGTCCCTCTCCTTCTTTCCTGTAGGCCCCATTTAGGTACTGGAAGGCTGCTATAAGGTCTCCCTGGTGCCTTCTCTCTTCCAGGCTGAACAACCCCAACTGCCTCAGCCTCTCTTTATAGGAGAGGTGCAGGAAAATCAGTGAAATCAGCATCTCTCCCTTTCTACAGCTATGGAATTTTCTCTTTTATTCCGTAAATAATAATAAAAATAAAAAATAAAAAAATCAATGAAATACTAACCCATCTCTTCCATTAATTCATTTGAGAGACTAACCTTTCAGGAAGAAACAAAAAGAACAGTAGCTAGGTAATCTTTCAGGGCTTATGAATTATGATATGAAGTGAAATCAGCAAAATGCCAAAAAAATTGTAAATTGGAAGCATTGGCAAATAGCGATTATGATCCAAAAAGGTTTCCTAGCCTTGAGTGTAATTGACCCCTAGCTTTGTCTCAGTCTCAGTGGCAAAAAAGCTTTATCATCCCAGATTCCAGAAATGCTGAATACTTAGTCTGAACTGGACTGCCAGTAACATTATTTGTGAACCATGCTTGAGATTTGGAAAAATATCAGCGAACCCACAATGAGGGCAGAGCATCAGTGAATCTCCTTTAATTAACTTTCGCACAGGGAAATTTCTGATAACCTTTATATCTTTACAATGAACTGTATTCTTGGCCCCAAGTACATAAATTTGCAGACCTGCAAAATCAAACCATAATACAGCAGTATGTCTTATGTATAGCAAAGCTATTTTTGGCCAAGCATCTACTTTTAAACTGTTTTCCAGTTTTTATTTTTCTCCTTCTCAATCTCTACACAGTTGCATTCTTGACAACTAATTCACTTAACATTACAGATGGAGACAAACAAAAATAGTCATATTAACACTAGTATTTCCCTAAAATATTTCTGAGAGCATCACAATAACATATGCCAATACATATACAAAATACATGATTGTGTGGGGTTCTAGAAAGGTTTTCCTGGCATGAGTATGTAGTGACCTACATAATTCCTGAACAGTGAAGAATAGGACCATTATATGCAGCAAAATGAAGACAGCATTGAATACTACCAAACTTCATAATGTGCTGTATGACGCTTAGCTTTTCAAAGAATTGAATTGATTTTACTCAAATTTTAGAAATTATGAGGTCAACCAGATTATTAAAATGAATATACAGTAAAAAGATAGATTCATGCCCTGTGCTGAAAGTCATACAAACTTCATTGTGCTAAGTGGTAGGTCCAGCTGTGTGAAAAATTTCAGCATTTGGCCCCTTGATAAAAGTAATTTTAGAAACATCTCAATTATTTTCCCAAAGGTTGCCAGTGCAGTCCACAATGCATTGCCAAATGATCCACCTTTTCCACTTCATGTTGTGCACCAGCTATTGATACTTCTACAGACACTAAGTACCCTTTATTCTGTAAGGATACAGTTTCACAGTAACGTGGCCTTTAGCAATCTTTCTTGTTGCGCATCTATTTACACTAGATAATGTCTAAAGAATCAAACTTTCAAATTAACTTCTCAGATAAAAAATTGCTGTATGTTGGTGGCTGCAACTGAAGAGTCTGCCTACATTAAGACAACAGTAATATACTAGTAAAAAATCTAAGTTGCTTACTATATTAAAAGACTATGGTTTGGCTATATTTCTCCTTAATGTATCTTTAGATTGCAGTAAAATAAAGGTGGCTATCACAACATGTCTCTGAGGATAGTTTGAGGATTGGCCATGTGCATTGGGTGTATGTGGCAAGGTTTTGGTAGCAGGGGGACTGCAGGGGTGGCCTTTGTGAGAAGAATCCAGAAGCTGCCCCATGTTAGATAACGACCATTTCATCTGGCTCCAAAGGG
The DNA here is from genome assembly GCF_009769625.2 of Cygnus olor. Lineage (NCBI taxonomy): Eukaryota > Metazoa > Chordata > Aves > Anseriformes > Anatidae > Cygnus > Cygnus olor. Next base: position 794,759 of record NW_024429075.1, on the reverse strand, counting down.
ACCCACTGCAGGCCGGAGCCAAGCCAATGAGCTTGTAAGTAACAGGCAATAAATTTTATTACTCTCCTTATGCTGAGTCTGTTTTGCCTGTGACAATAATTGGTGAGTGAAGGGATGAAAGACACGGACTCCGGATGGCTCTTGAACAGAAGGCCTTTATTGCCCTTCTTTCTCCACTACATATACTTTCCCCGTAACCCCATGCACTGTCCATGGGGGAATAAGGAATTCCTGTGATGTGTCTGATACCCCAAGTCTGAGAAAAGGTTTGAAGGGAGTGACTAGTATAGACGGTCCATTGTCAGTTTTTATTTCCTTTGGGATGCCCAGCGCTGCAAAAGCGACATGGAAGTGTCGCTGTTGCAGAGCAGTGCTTACACCAAAAGGGACTGTTGTGGTTTAACCCGGCCGGCAGCTAAACACCACACAGCCATTTGCTCACCCTCCCCCCTCCCTTTCTGGGATGGGGGAGAGAAACGGGAAAGTGAAGCCTGTGAGTTGAGATAAAGACAGTTTATTAAGACAGGATGATGATAATAATAATAATAATAATAATAATAATAATAATAATAATAATAGTACTAATAATAATGTGTACGAAACAAGTGATGCACAATGCAATTGCTCACCACCTGCTGACCGATGCCCAGCCTATCCCCGAGCAGCCGGCCCCCCCACCCCAGCTAGCCACCCCTATATATTGTTTAGCATGACGTCAGACGGTATGGACTACCCCTTTGGCCAGTTTGGGTCAGCTGTCCTGGGTCTGTCCCCTCCCAGCTCCTGCTGCACCCCTAGCCTGCCCGCTGGCAGGACAGAGCGAGAAGCTGAAAAGTCCTTGGCTTGGTGTAAGCACTGCTCTGCAACAATTAAAACATCAGCATGTTATCAGCGCTCTTCTCATCCTAATCCAAAACATAGCACCCTACCAGCTCTGAGAAACACTCCATAGCCAAAAACTTAGGCTCAGGCCAGGATCTCAGTGAAGTAGCAATTTTATTCGCGATAGCAATGGCAGGTATCCCACAAGCAGGAGCACACCTACTAGTCACACAGTATGGTTTATATACTTTATTTCTCAGTAACCGGGACCCTCCTCTGTTTCCCCATTGACTGGGTAATCCAGGTTCACAACCTATCCGATGCTTCACAGACAATACATGGCCTTCAGTTGCCGGCCTGTTAAATTTCGGATTTCTTCTGACTTTTTTACTGTTTGAAGTGGTAATGTTTCCTCACTTATCTGACTTGACTTGACACCGTGATTTTCACCTAATTGCTCCAAGGAGTCTGGTTGTCTGCATTTTACAAGGTCGCCTGCTAAATTTTCTTATCACTGCAAGCATATCTCAATACCACATTCCTTACCTTTAAACAATTTAACTCTGCAAAAACAACATTTTTATTCCCACAATTCCCCCCTTTTCTTTTTTTATAAATTGTTGATTTTTGCAAAACTTTTCTCTAAGGTGTAGTTTGGTAGATATCTTCCTCTTCTTCACCTTCTTTGCTTTCCATCTCCTCTAATATCATCACCTTATCTGAGTAAGGTGGTGGCTCCATGGTCATTTGTTTCAATAGTGCAGTTTCAATTAACCACTGTACTAGTCCTCTTACACAGGGGATAATGCAACAACCAATGGCCGTCAACCAAGATTCCAACCATCCTGTGATGGAAGTGTCTGTTCCTAATTTTTCTGCCAATTCACTGGCAAGGGTGGTAAGCCCTTGCAATGCTCTAGTTACTGTGCCATCCGGGGCAGTATTGCTAGGGATAAAAGTACAACAAAGGTTGCCCAGCATCACGCACACACCACCTTTCTCCGCAAGAATCATATCTAATGCTATTCTGTTTTCCCAAGCCATTTTGCTGGTGGCATCTAGTTGTTCAGCGATTCCTCTTACCGCATCTCTTGTATAGTTTATGAATCTATGCTGATTATAATAAATATAATTAATCCAATCCACATTTTTATTGATTGTTACCCACCAGAACAGTGACTCAAACCCTGCAGCAATTTGATTCCTGGCTTCCTGTTCATTGGGAACTCCTCTAGGCACCCAATAGAATCTATGTACGCTCTATCATCAAATGATACTCCTAAGCTTCTTTTACTTCTTCTGGGTATTTGTGATGTTTCTCTTTCAAATGCCAGGGTGAAGGGTATAGCTAATTGTACAAGTGCACAAGTGCCTCCCCAGTTAGATGGTAGGGTGGACCGTAAGATCTTCCCTCCACAGTACTACCAGAGATCTGCCCTGGGGATCTCAAGTCTTGAGCAGTTTCCCATCAAGTCCTTGGTAGCATTCAAGGTCCTCGTGCACAAGGCAAATTCTCCCAGATGACGGGTAGCACTCACACCCTGCCGTGAGAGGCAAGCTGTATGGTTACCTATAGCTGTAGAGAATACAGGGGGAACCCTGATATTGCTATCACGCAAGGAAGGGAACAGCAAAGAGAGAGACTTACAGGCCTCATTTCCCCTGGCAGTCTTTTCTTGGTACAATGCAATCAAACATCGCATCCCCTGGGAATCCTTGGTCCACCCCAATGGGCAGGGCACTATCTGGGCAATCGGTCGTCCCGAGGCACAAGCATAGCAATTGCTATGGTTGAGACTCTGGACAGTATAGTTGACCCATTCTATCCAGGCATTCACATCCCCATACCCTGTTTCAATCTCAAATGTTTGAACTGCTGCATTTCAAAGAGGGCCTCCTGTTTTCTCTCCTGTTTTCTCCTTGAGTTTCTCCCTTTCTCTGATGGAAATAGAGGATCGTTTCCATACAGCTATTCTCAATCTGGCTGTTGGGTCTCTCCCAGTTATTTGTTCTCTCTGCTCATTTGTCGTTGGGCATTTAAATCTCCACAAGCTAACACCTCACAAGCATCAAACATGACGGATTGTGGTACATAACCCTCTGTCACATTCACCCATATTTTTACGGGGTATCCCGTCTTACTATTATCTGGTCATGCCTTTTCCAAGTTGCCAATTGACCAAGGCTTTCTCTGAGGCCTACAATCACTAAAAACAAAATTAATAATTGATTTTTCCCTGTCATTATTTTTAAACCTTAGGTTTCCAAATAATTATCAATACAAAGAATAAGATGTACACTACTGCTATAACAAACCCCCCTTGGGAGCACTTCAATTCACTATAGGTCTGTCCTTTCTCTCAATCACAAGTCACACTCATTAGCTACCTGTGAAAATAAAAGGTTAGTTTACAATTGTAAGCTTTTATCCAGCTCAGAGTCCAGTATGAGATTTTTCTCTTCGATTTCAGCTTCCAACAAGTCTTCTGTAGGAACAGCTTCCCAGGTACTAGGGTCGACGGATGCCTTCACTCGAGTATAGTGAGTCCAACCTTTTTCCGCAGTTCCTATGGCTGTTCCAGTGGTTAGTAGTACTTGGAAGTGTCCTTCCCATTCAGGCCAGAGTTGATCTTTTCCAGGTCTGAATCAGGACCCAATTTCCCATGGGTCCTGAGAGATGACAAAGAAGAGGACAACCCCAGAATACAGTTCTTAAGAAAACTCTCGTTTCGAATTGTGGTATCTCATCCCTTCTGCCCAGATAGGGCAATCCGAACAGCATCTCATATGGTGAAATTCCTATATCCTTTCTTGGTGCTGTGTGAATGTATAGGAGTAAGCATTTTACCCAAGGAAGTTGGGTTTCTAACACTAATTTAGTTAATTGCTTCTTTAATGTCTGGTTCATTAGCTCTAACTTCCCAGAAGAGGAGGGGTGCCAGGGGGTGTGAAAATCCCATTCAATCTCTAAGGCCTGCATTAACCCTTGCAGTACTTGTGAAGTGAAATGACTTCCTTGATCTGAATCAATGTTTTCAACTATCCCATATCTAGGGACTATTTGCTCCAGTGATACCTTAGCCACCATGTTCGCAGTGGCAGATAGGGGGGGGAAGCTTACACCCATCCAGTCACGTGGTCAATTAGGACAAACAAGTACTTAAGTCTCCCTACTTTAGGTAACTCAGTAAAGTCTACCTGTATACTTTGGAAAGGTCGAATCCCTGGCTCCCATCCCCCTCTAGGTGGGTTACGGATGACCTTTTTATTTGCCTTTTGACATATGGTACATCCTCTGCATATTTGCTTCACTAAAATGTATATTCCTACACAGACATACCTTTTTTAGCACTACATCACACACTGCTTGCACCTCCCAATGACTCTCTTGATGTAAAAGTTAATATTTGCCTCATTGGTGCTTTATTCAGCATTTCTCTCCCATCAGGGAGTATCCATTTTCCCTCAGACTTCATGGCTCCTGATTCCTTAAAAAAAAATCTTTCTCTTAAAACTTTTTAGTTCTTTCTTAGTTTTCAACAATTCCCTGAATCCTCTCTGGATTTATTCTCCGTTTTCCCTCAGACATTAGATGCCTTAAATACCTGACTTCTCTTTCTACATATTGTAATTTATTTTTCAATACTCCCAAGCCCTGCTTTCCCAGAAAGTTGAATAGCTTGTTAGTAGCTTCCTTCACAACTGTTTTCTCCTGTCCTGACAATAAAAGATCATCCACATATTTGTAACAGTAATACCTCCTCGGGAGGTTGTAATTGCTCCAAAATCTGTTCTAGAACTTTGCCCAAATAAATTGGTGGCCCTGTAAACCCCTGAGGTAAAACCATCCATCTGTATTGTTGCTTCTCCCCCATTTCAGGGTCTTTCCAGTCAGAGGTGAATATATCTTTGCTCTCAGGGCCTGAGAGCACTCCATTAATAACACTGTTATTCCAGTCTAACAATTTACTATTTGAATGCCCAATTTCATCATCAAATCCCTTCAGAACAAGTTAGTCCTTGCCTTGGGTACATACAATAATTGCCCAGTGATCATTTTATCCCCTAGTCTCAGCTTGGTATCCTCCAAAAGTGGCACTGTTATCAAAGGCAAGGGGCTACCCCCATCACTTCTAGGGTTTCATTAGTTAATTTAATCCCTGATACTTTACAGGCAAGTAATGACCTAGCTGCCCCAGTGTATTGGGTTCAGTGGCAAGGTTCTGGGGGGGCTGCAGTGGCAGCCCCTGTGAGAAGAATCCAGAAGCCTCCCCCTGGCAGATAAGGGACAATTTCATCCAGCCCCAAAGGGGCCCACCACTGCCCAGAGACAAGCCATGAGCAACACAGTCCGTGCCTTTGCGAGAGCACATCCAAGAAAAGGAAAAACAAACAAACAAAAAGCTGCTGCTCAACAGCAGCTGGGAGAGCGAGGAGAGAGAAACCTCCCTGCAGACACCGAAGTCAGCGCAGAAGGAGGGGGAGGAGGCGCTCCAGGCGCCGGAGCCGAAGCCCCCCTGCGGCCTGTGGAGACGACCCTGGTGGAGCAGGCTGTCCTCCCCTCTCCTCCCCGATACTTGGGAAACTGACCAAACACCACAGCAAATATACCAAAACTTCTAGACTGTTATTTAGATAATGCCTACATCCTCTTTCCCTGCTCATTCAACTTCAAACAGCTCTGTTAAACACTACATACCACACCTTTAACACCTTCAGTAACCCTTTTAACACTTCGTTTTTATCTATCTCCTGCCTGTACTTTCACCAAAGGCTCAGTCAAGGGCCAACTTAATTCCATACTTTTTTCCCTCCAGGATGCTGAAACAACATATCAGTATACTGTATTTCATCCCATTTTCCTTCTTTCCTCCTTCTTCCACTCTGGATAAAACATCTTCTCAAAGCCTCTCCCTGCTAGGATTCAGGCTGCAACACAGGTAGCTTTCCTTGCCTGCCATTCCTTCATCTCTCTTCCTCTCCTTTCCATCCTGGGCCTGACTCCCCCTGAAGATTTTCTTCCTCTTTCTCCAACCCTCTGCCTCACAACCTGCTAAACTGTCAATACCATTAGTTTTGCTCTCTGCTTTTCCTTCTCATCTCCCCTCGGGACATACACCTCCAGGGCTTCCCGCAGGAGGGCCTCTAGTGACTGTTCACTACATCCCCCCACCTTCTGGAGTTTTTCTCTGTGTATCTGGCCAGGCTTTAATCACAAAATGAACTTTCAAGAGGCCTTGGGATACCAGGTCCTCGGGATTCATCCCCGAGTACTTCCTCATTCTGACCCCAAGTCTCTCATATGATTTCTGTGTTGCACACTAAAATTCCAGCCAGGATCGGCAAGTGGGTATTTCTGCCCTGCCGGTGTTACCCCCCGGTCCCGGAGGATGAGCTCCTTCCCATTCTTGTATAGCAGCTCTTCTCCTGATCATTCCCATTTCTTCCCCTGTAAACAACATACTTAGTTGTCCTGGTTTCAGTTAGGACAGAGTTAATTTTCCTCCTAGTAGCTGGCAGGGTGCTATGTTTTGGATTAGAATGAGAAGAGCGCTGATAACATGCTGATGTTTTAATTGTTGTAGAGCAGTGCTTACACCAAGCCAAGGACTTTTCAGCCTCTGTCCTGCTAGCGAGCAGGCTAGGGATGCAGCAGGAGCTGGGAGGGGACAGACCCAGGACAGCTGACCCAAACTGGCCAAAGGGGTAGTCCATACCATCTGACGTCATGCTGAACAATTAATATGGGGGTGGCTAGCCGGGGTGGAGGGGGGGGGCCGGCTGCTCGGGGATAGGCTGGGCATCGGTCAACGGGTGGTGAGCAATTGCATTGTGCATCACTTATTTCGTACACATTATTACTATTAATACTATTATTATTATTATTATTATTGTTATTCTTTTCCCTGTCTTAATAAACTGTCTTTATCTCAACTCACAGACTTCACTTTCCCGTTCCTCTCCCCCATCCCGGAGAGGGAGGGGGGAGGGTGAGCGAACGGCTGTGTGGTGTTTGACTGCCAGCCGGGCTAAACCACAACAGTCCATTTGGCGCCCAACGTGGGGCTCGAAGGGTTGAGATATCGACAGATTTGACCAGAGTGTGTTAAACTAAAATTGGTATAAGTATTTGACCTGCTTAATAGTTGCTAGTCACAATGTTGATTGCCTTAATCTCAAGTCTGCTGTGCCTGTTTCCCAAATTGAGTTTTATAGCAAGTTACTTTCTGTATGTGCTCCCTGTCGTGCTGTTTATCCTTTCCGGGCCCTGGTTTAAGATTGTTATGGTACTGTGTGGTGTAACGATGGCTTATGAAATGATGAGATATCTGGTCATGACTCTAACCTGGTATTTGTACTCAGCACTGTCGTCGACTCTATACTTTGGAAACCATATCTCAGAAACTATTAGCAATTACACCTATTGCCTTTTTTCATCAGGGAGTCAATCTGTGGAGGGGACAGGGGAAGATATTTTTTCCTACCTGTTCACTCTCCCTTCCTCCTTCACCACCCTCTTATCCCCCGAGCTAGTTACGGTAGCTCTCCAAGATGTTGAATATCCTTGGGATACTCAGACCAGCATGTTCTTGTTGTTATGTCTCCTGAATGCGCTTCAGGTTTTGTTTAAGGTTAAACAACTACTTAGGAATCTCATCTGGAGATCTGTCTTGAGGCGGGATATTTGCGAGTGGCAGGGAGTGTGGGAGGATATGGGCAGGTTTCTAGGGCAGTGGGCACCTCCAGTGTTTTGGACATTCACCCCTGAACAACTGCAAAATCCTAAAAAACGGGTAGAATGCTTGAAAAAAAGGTGTCATGACTCTGGCAGTTCCAAAGTGACACAAATCACTGTGGCGTGCTGGGGTCTGGCTTGTGCCTATCGAGCTGCAATTGATGCTACTATCAACCTAGTGACAGACCCTGCGGCCGTTCCAGCTCCAGCTCCTGCAACCGTTCCAGTTCCAGCTCCCGCAGCCGTTCCAGTCCCAGCTCCCGCAACCGTTCCAGCTCCAGCTCCCGCAGCCGTCCCGGCTCCAGCTCCCGCAGCCGTCCTGGCTCCAGCTCCCGCAGCCGTCCCGGTTCCAGCTCCCGCAGCCGTTCCGGCTCCAGCTCCCGCAGCCGTTCCAGCTCCCGCAGCCGTTCCCACTCCTGTGGCTGGGTCGGAGAAACGAACTGTAGCAGTGCAAGTTGCCCCTGCAGAGGGTATTCCAACCCCTGTGGCAGACCCTGTGGCTGGGTCGGAGAGGCGAGCTGTAGCAGTGCAAGTTGCCCCTGTAGAAAAGGTGAAAAAATGGTATAGAGACTCAGGTCGTTTAGAACGCAGAAAGTCTTCTGCTAAGTCTGGGTCTGGAGAAGACGAGGCTGGGCCATCAAGTGTGCAGGAGGATGAAGATGAGGATGAGGATGTCAGTAAGTCAACAGTAACTACCCGAACCCTATACCAGCGTGAGCTACGAGATGTGCGAAAAGATTTTGGTCGCTGTATAGGTGAACAGCTTGTCACCTGGCTGCTCCGGTGCTGGGACACTGGAGCCAATGGTGTGAAATTAGAGGGCAGGGAAGCCAAGCGGTTGGGATCCCTTGCTAGAGATGCAAGCATTGACAAAGCAATTGGAGATGGAGCACGATCTCACAGCCTCTGGAGGCGTCTCCTGTTAGCTGTGAAGGGAAGGTATCCCTACAAGGAAGAACTTGTATGTCTACCAGTCAAGTGGACCACCATGGAGAAGGGAATTCAGTACCTGAGGGAATTAGCCGTACGGGAAGTAATTTATAAGGACCTAGACGATGCACAAACATCCACAGATCCAGATGAAGTCCAGTGTACTCGACCCATATGGCGGAAGTTTGTACGGAATGCACCATCAACATGGGCCAGCACATTGGCAATAATAACCTGGAAAAACGGTGAAGATCCCACAGTGGGTGACATGGCTAAACAACTCCGGGAGTACGAAGGAAATCTCTCCTCTTCCCTACAGGCCTGCGTCTCGGCTGTGGAGAAACTCTCTGAAGAGTTCCACCAACTTAAAGAGGATTTATCTTCCCCCCCACCTGAACAAACCAGTGGCCACCAACTAAAAGAGAATACTTTGGAGAAACTTTTTGAAGAGGTCCACCAACTTAAAGAGAGTGTATTTTCCTCCCCACCTGTACAAACCAGCGTCTCGGCTATTAGGGGTAAACGTTCATCCGTGCAAGGAAGACAATATGGTGGGTACACACCCCGCGCCACCCTGTGGTTTTACCTACGTGACCATGGAGAGGACATGAGAAAATCGGATGGAAAATCTACTGAGACCCTAGAGGCACGGGTACGTGAGTTGCAAAAGAAAACAATTGGGAGAAAGGGGTTCTCTGAAAAGTTTGCTGCTCCAACTTCTAGCAGGCAGTCTTTTAAACACAGAAACGAAGATTCTGACCAGGACTAGAGGGGCCCTGCCTCCAGCCAGGGGGAGGAAAGGGACAACCGAGTTTATTGGACTGTGTGGATTCGATGGCCTGGCACGTCTGACGCACAGAAGTATAAGGCTCTAGTAGACACCGGTGCACAATGTACTCTAATGCCATCAAGCTATAAAGGGCCAGAGCCCATCTGTATTTATGTGGTGACGGGGGGATCCCAGCAGTTAACTGTATCGGAGGCTGAAGTGAGTCTAACCGGAAATGAGTGGCAAAAGCACCGTATTGTGACTGGCCTGGATGCTCCATGCATCCTTGGCATAGTCTCAGAAGAGGATATTTCAAGGACCCAAAAGGGTTCCGCTGGGCTTTTGGCATAGCTGCCTTAGAGACAGAGGACATTAAACAGTTGTCTACCTTGCCCGGTCTCTCAGAGGACCCTTCTGTTGTGGGGTTGCTGAGGGTTGAAGAACAGCAAGTGCCAATCGCTACCACAACGGTGCACCGGCGGCAATATCGCACCAACCGAGACTCCCTGATTCCCATCCATGAGCTAATTCGTCAACTGGAGAGCCAAGGAGTGATCAGCAAGACCCATTCACCTTTTAATAGTCCCATATGGCCAGTGCGAAAGTCTAATGGTGAGTGGAGACTAACAGTGGACTATCGTGGCCTGAACGAAGTCACGCCACCACTGAGTGCTGCAGTGCCGGACATGCTAGAACTCCAGTACGAACTGGAATCAAAGGCAGCCAAGTGGTATGCCACAATTGATATCGCTAATGCATTTTTCTCCATCCCTCTAGCAGCAGAGTGCAGGCCACAGTTTGCTTTCACTTGGAGGGGAGTCCAATATACTTGGAATCGGCTGCCCCAGGGGTGGAAACACAGCCCTACCATTTGCCATGGACTGATCCAGTCTGCGCTGGAGCAGGGGGAGGCTCCTGAACACCTGCAGTACATCGATGACATCATTGTGTGGGGTGACACTGCAGAGGAAGTTTTCGAGAAAGGGAAGAAAATAGTCCAAATCCTTCTGAAGGCCGGTTTTGCCATAAAACAAAATAAAGTTAAAGGACCTGCACAAGAGATCCAGTTTTTAGGAATAAAATGGCAAGATGGACGTCGTCAAATCCCAATGGATGTGATCAACAAAATAACAGCTATGTCTCCACCAACTAGCAAAAAGGAAACACAGACTTTCCTAGGTGTCGTGGGGTTTTGGAGAATGCATATTCCAAATTACAGTCTGATTGTAAACCCGCTCTACCAAGTAACTCGTAAGAAGAATGCTTTTGAATGGGGCCCTGAGCAACGACAAGCCTTTGAACAAATTAAACAGGAAATAGTTCATGCAGTAGCCCTTGGGCCAGTCCGAACAGGACCAGATGTAAAGAATGTGCTCTACACCACAGCCGGGGAGAATGGTCCTACCTGGAGCCTCTGGCAGAAAGAACCTGGGGAAACTCGAGGTCGACCCCTGGGGTTTTGGAGTCGGGGATACAGAGGATCTGAGGCCCGCTACCCTCCAAACGAAAAGGAGATATTGGCAGCATATGAAGGAGTTCGATCTGCAAAAATTGGGTTACACATGAGTTCAAAAATTGGGATACACATTTGGCAAAGGCCACCTGGTTAGTCAATACAAGGGGATCTGCCAACCGAGCTGGACCTGCCCAATCAAGCCTGTTACGCACTGTAGAAGGGGATAAAGTTCCTGTAGTGCACGTAAGAAACATGCTGGGTAAGACAGTCTGGGCTACTCCCACCTCAGGAAAAGGCAAGCCCATTCGTGGGATTGCTTTTGCTCAGGGACCTGGATGCACTTGGTGGGTAATGCAAGAGAATGGGGAGGTCCGGTGTGTACCTCAAGGGGATTTAATCCTGGGTGAGAATAGCCCATGAGTTGAATTATAGTATGATAATTATCATATAACACTGTATTTCATCGCTACCATGGTTGCTATATATCATAGATGAAAATGGTGATTAATTAGAAGGTATTGGAAAGAGTGTAACCTGAGCATGACATAAATGGTATGGAATAAGAGGTGGATATCTGTCCTGGTTTCAGTTAGGACAGAGTTAATTTTCCTCCTAGTAGCTGGCAGGGTGCTATGTTTTGGATTAGGATGAGAAGAGCACTGATAACATGCTGATGTTTTAATTGTTGCAGAGCAGTGCTTACACCAAGCCAAGGACTTTTCAGCTTCTCGCTCTGTCCTGCCAGCGGGCAGGCTGGGGGTGCAGCAGGAGCTGGGAGGGGACAGACCCAGGACAGCTGACCCAAACTGGCCAAAGGGGTATTCCATACCATCTGACGTCATGCTAAACAATATATAGGGGTGGCTAGCCGGGGTGGGGGGACCGGCTGCTCGGGGATAGGCTGGGCATTGGTCAGCAGGTGGTGAGCAACTGCATTGTGCATCACTTGTTTCGTACACATTATTAGTAGTAATACTATTATCATCATCATCATCATTATTATTATTATTATTTTCCTTTTTTAATAAACTGTCTTTATCTCAACTCACAGGCTTCACTTTCCCGTTTCTCTCCCCCATCCCAGAGAGGGAGGGGGGAGGGTGAGGGAAAGGCTGTGTGGTGTTTGACTGCCAGCCGGGTTAAACCACAACACAGACAAAGGGAAAAACTGATGGTCCAGCATTTAATTTGGCTTGAAATTATGAAGCGGAAAGAAATGCTTAGGTCTTGGCTCAAAACCGAACAACTCAGCCTCAGGGCTGTCTTACTAATAATGTTTTAGTTCATTCCTCAAATATAGCTGGTGTTTTTTTTTGTCTGATAATGTGCTCGCATCATCTCTGAGATGATGAGTATTTTAAAAAAATTAAGCATCTTCTGGGAATCTTCTTTCTCCCCCTCTGTTACTGTGTTAAGGAAGAAACTGTGTGCTGCCCCAGTGTGCAGGAGGGGAGGGATGGGCACGGAGGAGGAAGCCCACGGCTCCACACGCGGTGCAGTGCAGCCCATCCCATCTGTGCATCACCATCCGGTGACCCCGAGCAATACAGGGCAGACGGGGTTGGCAGGGCCCACCTGAGCCGCGGCTGTCTGTGCTGCATCTCCTGGCACCGGTCAGGGCTGCCCAGGGGATTCCTGGTCGGTGCCCACCGGCTTCGTCAACATTTTGCGGAGAGTTCCATCTCTGTTAAATCCTGAGGATTTTTTTTTCCTTTCTCTCTGTGGGAACAAAAATATTGTTTTTGCACAGAGTTACATTGCTTAAAGGGAAGGAATGTGGTATTAAAATATGCTTGCAGTGATAAGAAAGCTTAGCAGACGACCCTGTAAAAGGCAGACAACCAGACTCCTTGGAGCAATTAGGCAAAAATCACAGAGTTATATAAGTTAAGAAACATTACCACTTCAAAGAGTAAAAAAGTCAAAGGAAAACTGAAAATTAACAGGCCAGCAACTGAAGGCCATGTATTGTCTGTGAAGCATTGGATAGGTTGTGAACCTGGATTACCCAGTCAATGGGGAAACAGGGGAGGGTCCCGGTCCTCGAGAAATAAAGTATATAAACTGTACTATGTGACTAGTAGGTGTGCTCCTGCTTGTGGGACACCCGCCATTGCAATCGCGAATAAATTACTACTTCACTGAGATCCTTGCCTGAGTCTATGTTATTGGCTACAGAGTGTTTCCCACAATTTGGGGGCCTGTCCGGGATCCACCTACCGGAGAGCCCCACCGCCGCCGCAGCAGCAGGAAGGCATGCCCCGCTGATTTCAGCGGTCCCGTGCATCGATGGTGGCGATTCTGCGGAGAGCTGACAGAGGGCCCGAGACTGATTAAAGAGGCAGGATCCATGAAGTAGTGGGGAAGGGAAGAAGGTAGGCACTCGGGGTTTGAGAATTGATCCGGTAACTCTGTGCACAGACCAAGGTAGGAAATATTAAGTATTGCCTTGGGGGTCGGGTGAGTCTCGGGAAATTTGGTGTACGGTACCCCTTACACAGTGAAGTGCTTGGCAGTACACCAGGGAATCTGGTAAACTCATAGGTGTGCGGTACCCCTTGCACGGTAAAGTGCTTGGCAGTACACCCCCATTTTCCAGAATCGGAACTTTAGTGTGTGGTACCCTGCAGGAGGGAAATTTCTGTAGCAGCACACTGACAAGGGCTAGGAAAAATGGGAAAATATGGGTTCCAGGGGACAGGGAGATATCCCTGGGGGAGTGCCTACCGACAATTCTTCCTGAAGAATGATAAGAAATTGGAAAATAATCCCAAAATTAGAGGAAATGATAAAAGAAGAAAATGGTTAAATATTGTGCATCAGTCTGGACAAAAGAACCGATTAAGGAAACAGCAGTATTTTGGCCAAAATACAGGTCTAATGAAAATTCAGGCTTTAAATTTATATGTAAACAGTAAGACTCCTTTTTCAGAGGAGCAATCAAGTTATGCTCCCTATAATCCTAATATTGCACCGGTGGCAGCAGCAGTCGCTCCAGGAAGGGAGACAGGGACTGCAATTGACACTGTCCCTGGAGAAGGAGCACACTCTAGGCTCTGGCAAGAATTAGAACAAGGTAGAAGAGATATTGAGAGTTCTGCCTTCCCTGATACTAACAGTACTAACACTAACTGTGTATCCTCTTAGGTGAACTCCCCCCCCTTCTTACCGGCAGAGAGATGTTAGGGGTTTTAAGAAGGAGATGAAGTCTTTAATTGAGGACCCCAACAGGCTAGCTGAACAATTAGACCAGTTCCTAGGACCTAACTTATACTCTTGCGGGGAAATGATGTCTATACTAATGTTGTGGTTTAGCCCGGCTGGCAGTCAAACACCACACAGCCGTTCGCTCACCCTCCCCCCTCCCTCTCTGGGATGGGGGAGAGAAACGGGAAAGTGAAGTCTGTGAGTTGAGATAAAGACAGTTTATTAAGACAGGGAAAAGAATAACAACAATAATAATAATAATAATAGTATTAATAGTAATAATGTGTACGAAATAAGTGATGCACAATGCAATTGCCCACCACCCGTTGACCGATGCCCAGCCTATCCCCGAGCAGCCGGCCCCCCCCTCCACCCCGGCTAGCCACCCCTATATATTGTTCAGCATGACGTCAGATGGTATGGAATACCCCTTTGGCCAGTTTGGGTCAGCTGTCCTGGGTCTGTCCCCTCCCAGCTCCTGCTGCATCCCTAGCCTGCTCGCTAGCAGGACAGAGGCTGAAAAGTCCTTGGCTTGGTGTAAGCACTGCTCTACAACAATTAAAACATCAGCATGTTATCAGCGCTCTTCTCATTCTAATCCAAAACATAGCACCCTGCCAGCTACTAGGAGGAAAATTAACTCTGTCCTAACTGAAACCAGGACAGATATCCACCTCTTATTCCATACCATTTATATCATGCTCAGGTTACACTCTTTCCAATACCTTCTAATTAATCACCATTTTCATCTATGATATATAGCAACCATGGTAGCGATGAAATACAGTGTTATATGATAATTATCATACTATAATTCAACTCATGGGCTATTCTCACCCAGGATTAAATCCCCTTGAGGTACACACCGGACCTCCCCATTCTCTTGCATTACCCACCAAGTGCATCCAGGTCCCTGAGCAAAAGCAATCCCACGAATGGGCTTGCCTTTTCCTGAGGCGGGAGTAGCCCAGACTGTCTTACCCAGCATGTTTCTTACGTGCACTACAGGAACTTTATCCCCTTCTACAGTGCGTAACAGGTTTGATTGGGCAGGTCCAGCTCGGTTGGCAGATCCTCTAGTATTGACTAACCAGGTGGCCTTTGCCAAATGTGTTTCCCAATTTTTGAATGTCCCAGCACCCATTGCTTTCAGTGTAGTCTTTAACAGTCCATTGTATCGTTCAACTTTCCCGGAGGCTGGTGCATGGTAAGGGATGTGATACACCCACTCAATACCATGTTCTTTGGCCCAAGTGTCTATAAGGTTGTTTCGGAAATGAGTCCCATTGTCTGACTCAATTCTTTCTGGGGTGCCATGTCGCCATAGGACTTGCTTTTCAAGGCCCAGGATAGTGTTCCGGGCGGTGGAATGGGGCACAGGATATGTTTCCAGCCATCCGGTGGTTGCTTCCACCATTGTAAGTACGTGGCGCTTGCCGTTGCGGGTTTGGGGGAGTGTGATGTAATCAATCTGCCAGGCCTCTCCATATTTGTATTTCAGCCATCGTCCTCCATACCAGAGAGGCTTTGACCGTTTGGCTTGTTTAATTGCAGCACATGTTTCACAATCATGAATAACCTGTGCTATAGTGTCCATGGTCAGGTCCACCCCTCGGTCACGAGCCCATCTGTATGTTGCATCTCTACCTTGATGGCCTGAGGTGTCATGGGCCCATCGGGCTATAAATAATTCACCTTTATGTTGCCAGTCCAGGTCCACCTGAGCCACTTCAATCTTAGCAGCCTGATCCACCTGCTGGTTGTTTTGATGTTCTTCAGTAGCCTGATTCTTGGGCACATGAGCATCTACATGGCGTACCTTTACAACCAGGTTCTCTACCCGGGCAGCAATATCTTGCCACAATGCAGCAGCCCAGATGGGTTTGCCCCTGCGTTCCCAGTTGTTCTGCTTCCATTGCTGTAGCCACCCCCACAGGGCATTTGCTACCATCCATGAATCAGTATAGAGATAGAGACCTGGCCACTTTTCTCATTCAGCAATATCTAAGGCCAGCTGAACGGCTTTCACTTCTGCCAACTGACTCGATTCACCTTCTCCCTCAGCAGCTTCTGCAACTCGTCATGTAGGACTCCATACAGCAGCTTTCCATCTCCGATGCTTTCCAACAATACGACAGGACCCATCAGTGAACAGGGCATATTTCTTCTCATTTTCTGGTAGCTTGTTGTACAGTGGGGCTTCTTCAGCACGGACCACCTCCTCCTCTGATGATATCCCAAAGTACTTGCCTTCTGGCCAGTCCATAATCACTTCCAAGATCCCTGGCCGACTGGGGTTTCCTATTCGAGCCCGCTGAGTAATCAGTGCAACCCACTTGCTCCATGTAGCATCAGTTGCATGATGTGTAGAGGGGACCCTTCCTTTGAACATCCAACCCAGTACCGGCAGTCGGGGTGCCAGGAGGAGCTGCGCTTCAGTACCGACCACTTCCGAAGCAGATCGAACTCCTTCATATGCTGCCAATATCTCCTTTTCGGTTGGAGTATAGCGGGCCTCAGATCCTCTGTATCCCCGACTCCAAAACCCCAGGGGTCGACCTCGAGTTTCCCCAGGTTCTTTCTGCCAGAGGCTCCAGGTAGGACCATTCTCCCCGGCTGTGGTGTGGAGCACATTCTTTACATCTGGTCCTGTTCGGACTGGCCCAAGGGCTACTGCATGAACTATTTCCTGTTTAATTTGTTCAAAGGCTTGTCGTTGCTCAGGGCCCCATTCAAAAGCATTCTTCTTACGAGTTACTTGGTAGAGCGGGTTTACAATCAGACTGTAATTTGGAATATGCATTCTCCAAAACCCCACGACACCTAGGAAAGTCTGTGTTTCCTTTTTGCTAGTTGGTGGAGACATAGCTGTTATTTTGTTGATCACATCCATTGGGATTTGACGACGTCCATCTTGCCATTTTATTCCTAAAAACTGGATCTCTTGTGCAGGTCCTTTAACTTTATTTTGTCTTATGGCAAAACCGTCCTTCAGAAGGATTTGGACTATTTTCTTCCCTTTCTCGAAAACTTCCTCTGCAGTGTCACCCCACACAATGATGTCATCGATGTACTGCAGGTGTTCAGGAGCCTCCCCCTGCTCCAGTGCAGACTGGATCAGTCCATGGCAAATGGTAGGGCTGTGTTTCCACCCCTGGGGCAGCCGATTCCAAGTATATTGGACACCCCTCCAAGTGAAAGCAAACTGTGGCCTGCACTCTGCTGCTAGGGGGATGGAGAAAAATGCATTAGCGATATCAATTGTGGCATACCACTTGGCTGCCTTTGATTCCAGTTCGTACTGGAGTTCTAGAATGTCCGGCACTGCAGCACTCAGTGGTGGCATGACTTCGTTCAGGCCACGATAGTCCACTGTTAGTCTCCACTCACCATTAGACTTTCGCACTGGCCATATGGGACTATTAAAAGGTGAATGGGTCTTGCTGATCACTCCTTGGCTCTCCAGTTGACGAATTAGCTTATGGATGGGAATCAGGGAGTCTCGGTTGGTGCGATATTGCCGCCGGTGCACAGTTGTGGTAGCGATTGGCACTTGCTGTTCTTCAACCCTCAGCAACCCCAAAACAGAAGGGTCCTCTGAGAGACCGGGCAAGGTAGACAACTGTTTAATGTCCTCTGTCTCTAAGGCAGCTATGCCAAAAGCCCAGCGGAACCCTTTTGGGTCCTTGAAATATCCTCTTCTGAGACTATGCCAAGGATGCATGGAGCATCCGGGCCAGTCACAATACGGTGCTTTTGCCACTCATTTCCGGTTAGACTCACTTCAGCCTCCGACACAGTTAACTGCTGGGATCCCCCCGTCACCACATAAATACAGATGGGCTCTGGCCCTTTACAGCTTGATGGCATTAGAGTACATTGTGCACCGGTGTCTACTAAAGCCTTATACTTCTGTGCGTCAGATGTGCCAGGCCATCAAATCCACACAGTCCAATAAACTCGATTGTCCCTTTCCTCCCCCTGGCTGGAGGCAGTTCCCCTCTAGTCCTGGTCAGAATCTTCGTTTCTGTGTTTAAAGGACTGCCTGCTGGAAGTTGGAGCAGCAAGCTTCTCAGAGAACCCCTTTTTCCCGATTGTTTTCTTTTGCAACTCACGTACCCGTGCCTCTAGGGTCGCGGTAGATTTTCCATCCCATTTTCTCATGTCCTCTCCATGGTCACGTAGGTAAAACCACAGGGTGGCGCGGGGTGTGTACCCACCATATTGTCTTCCTTGCACGGATGAACGTTTACCCCTAATAGCCAAGACACTGGTTTGTACAGGTGGGGAGGAAAATAAAGTCTCTTTAAGTTGGTGGACCTCTTCAGAAAGTTTCTCCACAGCCGAGACGCAGGCCTGTAGGGAAGAGGAGAGACTTTCTTCGTACTGCCGGAGTTGTTTAGCCACTTCATCCACTGTGGGTTCCTCATCCTTTTTCCAGGCCATTATTGCCAATGAGCTGGCCCATGTTGATGGTGCACTCCGTAAAAAACTTCCGCCACATGGGTCATGTACACTGGACTTCATCTGGATCTGTGGATATTTGTGCGTCGTCTAGGTCCTTATAAATTACCTCCCGTACGGCTAATTCCCTCAGGTACTGAATTCCCTTCTCCATGGTGGTCCACTTGACTGGTAGACATACAAGTTCTTCCTTGAAGGGATACCTTTCCTTCAGAGCTGACAGGAGACGCCTCCAGAGGCTGTGAGATCGTGCTCCATCTCCAATTGCTTTGTCAATGCCTGCATCTCTAGCAAGGGATCCCAGCCGCCTGGCTTCCCTGCCCTCTAATTCCACACCATTGGCTCCAGTGTCCCAGCACCGGAGCAGCCAGGTGACAAGCTGCTCACCTATGCAGCGACCAAAATCTTTTTGCACATCTCGTAGCTCACGCTGGTATAGGGTTCGGGTAGTTACTGTTGATTTTTCGACATCCTCATCTTCATCCTCCTGCACCTCTGATGGCCCAGCCTTGTCTTCTCTATACCTAGACCTAGCAGAAGACTGTCTGTGTTCTAAACGACCTGAGTCTCTATACCATTTTTTCACCTTGTCTACAGGGGCAACTTGCACTGCTACAGCTCGTTTCTCTGACCCAGCCACAGGGTCTGCCACAGGGGTTGGAATATCCTTTGCAGGGGCAACTTGCACTGCTACAGCTTGTTTCTCTGACCCAGCCACAGGAGCGGGCGCGGCTGCAGGGGCTGGAACTGGAACGGCTGCAGGAGCTGGAACTAGGTTGATAGTAGCATCAATTGCAGCTCGATAGGCACAAGCCAGACCCCAGCACGCCACAGTGATTTGTGTCACTTTGGAACTGCCAGAGTCATGACACCTTTTTTTCAAGCATTCTACCAGTTTTTTAGGATTTTGCAGTTGTTCAGGGGTGAATGTCCAAAGCACTGGAGGTGCCCACTGTTCTAGAAACCTGCCCATATCCTCCCACACTCCCTGCCACTCGCAACTATCCCGCCTCAAGACAGATCTCCGGATGAGATTCCTAAGTAGTTGTTTAACCTTAAACAAAACCTGAAGCGCATTCAGGAGACATAACAACAAGAACATGCTGGTCTGAGTATCCCAAGGATATTCAACATCTTGGAGAACTATCGTAACTAGCTCGGGGGATAAGAGGGTGGTGAAGGAGGAAGGGAGAGTGAACAGGTAGGAAAAAATATCTTCCCCTGTCCCCTCCACAGATTGGCTCCCTGATGAAAAAAGGCAATAGGTGTAATTGCTAATAGTTTCTGAGATATGGTTTCCGAAGTATAGAGTCGACGACAGTGCTGAGTACAAATACCAGGTTAGAGTCATGACCAGATATCTCATCATTTCATAAGCCATCGTTACACCACACAGTACCATAACAATATTAAACCAGGGCCCGGAAAGGATAAACAGCACGACAGGGAGCACATACAGAAAGTAACGTGCTATAAAACTCAATTTGGAAAACAGGCACAGCAGACTTGAGATTAAGGCAATCAACATTGTGACTAGCAACTATTAAGCAGGTCCAATACTTATACCAATTTTAGTTTAACACCACTCTGGTCAGATCTGTCGATATCTCAACCCTTCAGGCCCCATGTTGGGCGCCAAAAGGACTGTTGTGGTTTAACCTGGCCGGCAGCTAAACACCACACAGCCATTCGCTCACCCTCCCCCCTCCCTCTCTGGGATGGGGGAGAGAAATGGGAAAGTGAAGCCTGTGAGTTGAGATAGATGCAGTTTATTAAGACAGAAATAATAATAACAATAATGATAATAGTACTACTACTAATAAAGTAGTGCTACTACTATTAATAAGGTGTACGAAACAAGTGATGCACAATGCAGTTGCTCACCACCTGCTGACCAATGCCCAGCCTATCCCCGAGCAGCTGGCCCCCCACCCCAGCTAGCCACCCCTATATATTGTTCAGCATGACGTCAGATGGTATGGAATACCCCTTTGGCCAGTTTGGGTCAGCTGTCCTGGGTCTGTCCCCTCCCAGATCCTCCTGCACCCCTAGCCTGCTCGCTGGCAGGACCAAGCGAGAAGCTGAAAAGTCCTTGGCTTGGTGTAAGCACTGCTCTGCAACAATTAAAACATCAGCATGTTATCAGCGCTCTTCGCATCCTAATCCAAAACATAGCACCCTACCAGCTACTAGGAGGAAAATTAACTCTGTCCTAACTGAAACCAGGACAGTCTGCCACAGTTGTAAATAATGGCTTTGAGAGTAGCTAATTATGGTGTGTTAATCACTTACAGAAATAAAATAAAGCCAGTTTGATTTTTTCAAACGCACTAGTAGAGAAGTGTGTAGCAACTCTATGTACATAAAATAGGTGCTGTTTAAGTTACTGAGGCTACAGAGTAAACCACATGACTTAAATATATATATATATATTTATACATACCAATTATGCTGTTAAGTTGAGGTTTGGGGGATTTTTTTCAGTAGCTTTGTTAAAAAAAATAATCCTATAGCACTACATTCTTGAGACAGGGAACAAGACAAAGGATGTTGATTCTGTAGGTCTTAGCCAGGTCTTAGCTATGTTAACCACAAGGACAGGATGACCCCCCAAAGATAAGGGAGTAAAAGACTGTATGCATAGATAATGGAACCAGCAAGAACAGGCTTGTCTGCTGAAGTCTGTCAAAGAAAGGAAAGGACAGAAGTTTAGCAGCAAGGAATACTTCTGGCCTTCATCAAAGACCACCAGAGTACGCCCGACGACCACCCAAGGACTCTACTGCGCACGCGAATAGTGGCGGGAACATTAATGATTCTTCAGAGACCCGATGAATATGCAAGAGCCTTACGGGAAATGAAATGAATATGTATTTATCCCACTAATATAAGCATACTGCCACTAACCCTGTGTGTGTGTGTGTTAGCCGTCACCGTAATAAAGAATACCTGCTTAATAACTTCAGTTATTGAGTTTTCACTGCATCAATTTGGCGACCTAGATGGGACACTCTGTTTGGCTGCGGGAGCTGCTGAGACGTGGGACTTTCTAGGCGCACCCTGGGAAATTCTCGGAGGGACTCCTCGCCTCAGCTGGCTCACCACAGGGACAGACAAGGACCATCTTTTGCAAAGGTATTTTTTGGAATGTTGTTTGGTTGGTATACCGTTGTTTTGGAAGGTACCTGTAAAGCGTAGAAAATGTTCTACATTGGGTGCCATACTACTAGTCACTGGGAGTCCATGTGATTTAGTTGGCACGTTGTTTTAACTTTGTTTTAGTTTTGGATTTGTTCTGGCACTTGGACTCTGAATGTGTTCTTGACATTGAATAACGGAAAACGCTTAACAGATCATGATTTATGCTGGGAAATTTGTTGTAATAAGTGATACTATTTGTAGTAGTGATTGATGTTTTGTGTTGCTTAAGTGAGAGGTGTAAGGGGCCTCTTTGTGTGATTGCGCTGTGTGAGTGAGATGCAGCATCGCTGCGAAGCGAGTGCAGAGTACCAATCCACGGTTCTGCTATTCCGCGAGGAATACATCTGGAGACCAATGAAGCATAAGAGATTAAGAAAAGACATCATAATGGGAACAACTTCAAGTACTATTGATAAAAAGACCCCTCTGTGTTGTATCTTGGCCCACTGGAAGGACATTGGTGGGCCACCCAGAGGAAATGTTAATCGTAAGACCTTAATTAAGTATTTTAACCAATGGTGGACTTAATAGAGAGAGAGAAAAAAAATCAGGATCCAGACTGGGGAGACATTGATCTAATGTTGGGGAAGATGATGGAAACAGAAAAGCAGCTAATTCTTAGAACAGCCTGAGTTCATGTGCGAGCTCAGATTGCCAATGGGACCGCTTAGGGAACTGTAGACGACTGTGTTCCCTTGACTGACCCCCACTGGGACCCTAATTACCCTGGAAATTATGAACAGTTATGTAAATACCAAAATCTAATTAAACTGGGAATTGAGAACCAGTTCCGAAAGCTATAAATCATTATCCAACAAGGTCCAAAAGAAACCCCTACAGAATTTTTGGACCAACTTCAAAATGCAATGAGAAAATATACCAATTTGGACCTGGCTTCAGAAGACGAACAGAGGCAATTGGCTAGCCTCTTTCTAGGGCAATCCGCCCCTGATATCAGAAAGAAATTACAGAAATTGGAAGGACAAGACTTGGGAGACCCAGAAAGGTTATTGAATGCAGCGTGGAAAGTATTTAGGAATAGGGAAGACACGAAGGACAGAAGTTATCTAAGGTGATAGCCACGGCAAACAGTGGCTGCACTAGAACAGAAAGAAAGAAGGGGGGGCCCAAGGGGGAATTGAAAAAGGTAAAGAAAGGATTTTAGGAGGGTTTAGAGGAACATCAGGACAGAACCAGTGTGCATACTGCAAGAAGGAAGGACACTGAGGAAGAAAAAAAAGAAAAAAAAAAAAAAAGAAAAAAAGATTGCCTTAGGTTGCAGGATAAACTTGCAACAGTCAGAGCAGGAATGACAGGGACCTGGAGGCATCTACCCTAGCAGATCCACTGGTTTAAATAAAGCTAGAGAACGAAGAGAGAGGCATGGATTTTTTGGGGGGATTTTTTTTTTTGGATATGGGAGCTTATTTCTCTGTGTTAATCCAAAAATCGATTCTGGAAAAATCCTGAGTCTGTAAATGTAATAGGAGCAACTGGCCAAAAGGAAAAGGTATTCTTTTTGCAACCCCTGAAATTTAAATTGGGAAAAATGATTGGAATACCTCAGTTTTTATACTTGCCCAATTTGCCAATGCCCTTATTAGGAAGGGACTTGCTGGAAAAATTGGACGCAAAAATTTCTTTCGAACAAGAGAAAATAGAAATAAAAGTAACATATTAAACTCTTAAATCTATCCCTGGTGAGTCAAAAGAAAGCTCCAGACAGGACTCCCTGAATGGATGTAATTATGAACCAAGTGTATCCGGGAGTTTGAGCTACAGGAATACCTGGGAGAGCAAAGAATGCAATATCTGTAAAAAATGATTTAAAGGAAAATGCTCCCAGGGTATGCCAAAAGCAATACCCACTAAAGGTGGAAGACAGAAGGGGAAGGGAAGGAATAATTAATAACTTTCTTAAACATGGACTATTAGTAGAATGTGAGTCAGAATATAATACTCCTATCCTCCCAGTTAGAAAAGCAGATGGAACCTATCGTATAGTTCAGGACTTAAGGACCATCAATAGGGTCACAAAAGATTTATACCTTGTAGTAGCCAACCCCTATAACCTTTCGACAAAATTAGAAAACAGTCAAGTTTGGTTCACGGTACTACATTTAAAGGTTACCTTTTTCTGCCTGCCCGGGGCGACTGAAAGCCAGAAACTCTTTGCCTTTGAATAGGAAAATCCCAATACAGGACGAAGAACTCAGCTTACTTGGACTGTGTTACCACAGGGGTTCAAGAATAGCCCCACCATATTCAGGAACCAACTAGTCTGTGATCTTGAAGCTTGGAAAACCCCTTCAGGAAAAAAAGGACTCTAGTACGCATGCGAATAGGGGTGGGAACCTATGTTAATGATTGTTCAGAGACCTGATGAATATGCCAGAGACTTATGGGAAATGAAATGAATATGTATTTATCCCACTAATATAAGCACACTGCCAGTAACCCTTGGTGTGTGTGTGTGTTAGGTGGAGCGATCCCCCCCCCCACCCGTCGCCATAATAAAGAATACCTGCTTAATAACTTTGGTTATTGAGTTTTCACTGCATCAGTCTGAAGCTGACAACGCTGAAATGTCGAATTAACAAATTTGTTGTTAAAAAACAAACAAAAAACAAAGAATATAGAGGAGACAAATATAAAGATATGAGAGATCTGCAGATAAACATCTTGTCAAAAAGAACCGTTATAGTATTTTTCCCATGATTAAGTTACACAGAACTCTATACAATAACATTCATATTAAAGGCTGTATTTTTAAGTATTTCAATAACCTTCATATCTTTCCTGCTGTCATCCCCATAGCACAGCACATTTTGTAGGTATGTCTTCTCACTGCTCAGAGGAATTTATTTTCAGGGGTGGGGGTTAATTAAGTATATGCCAGAAAGCAACAAGCCAGTTTCTAGGGGAAGAAATCACATAGGTCTCAAAAAACAACCAACAACAAAAAAACAAAACAAGAAAAAGGAGAGAAGAGGAGAGGAGAGGAGAGGACATACAGACAACAATTCAGAGCCCCAGTGAGGAGACCTAAAAGCCTCTCACCAGACCAGATGGACAGGCACATACATCCACTCCAAAAAGCGCTCCTCCAACTGAAACTCCCCTGCTCTCAGACCGTACCTTCACAGGACTCCACTGCCCCCATCAGCTGAGCTCTCCAACCCCCACGGCTGCCTGAAAAGTGGAGCTGAAGAAGCCTCCCAAGACTCCCCAACCCCGTCGCCACCTACACGCACCCATACGCTGCCCCAAGCTAGGCACCACTGCCAAGTGCAGGTAGCCCATGTTCTGAATACTAAATCCATTTAATATTATCTTCCTCCTTCCTTTTAGTCAGGAACTCTATAATTAATTTTAAGTTACTCCACATACCATGTCATTAAAAACAGGTGGGGAAATAGTACCAGACCACGGGAGTGGGGGATGGGGAAGGGAAGGGTGATTTGCATGAAGCTTTGTCTTTAATGTGGGCTGAGCTGGCATGAGTTATAACGCTAATTGCACCAAATTAATGTTCATGTTGGTCTCTGCTGTGTTCCCGCGCCTGGTTTAAACACAGAGCTGTACCCACTCCCATGTGCTCTCCACTGGCCGATTCCCTCTGCCCCCCAGGGTCAGACCCCGTGGCTGTGACCGCACTGTCTTTGTGGGGGGAGCTCTCTGCCCTGACCCCGACCCTTCCCCCCACCCGAGCCCGCTCCATAGGTGCGGGGTGCGGTGGCAGCACAATCCCACGCCGTCCCGCGATGTCGTGCTGCCACCTGGCAGCCATACTACACCCCCTTCCCCGCACATCCTGCGCGCCCCACGGTGGGGCGCGGGTGGGTGGTGGGGTGCTCTCATCACTGTCCCCAGTGTGATGCTAAACCGGGGGCACTGTTTTGCTAGGCTGTTGTACAAGTCATGAAGTCCTCCTGGCTTTCTGAGATTAACGTTTTAGACTGCCTTAAGCGGTAGTAGGAGTAAAAGGCTGGTGAAGGATGGGAATCATGTGGCTTTCTATCTCATGTAATATAGTGCACAATATTTTATTTATTTAGTTAGTTAGTTATTTAGTTATTTATTTGCAACCAGATTCACATAATGCCTACTATGAAATGGCACCTTAAGGCAAGGCTCTACTTTTCCCTTTCACAGTACTGTGGGAGCATGCAGGCTGCCCTGCTGTGGGTAGCCCCTCATTATGAAATGCAGCTGTGATGGGATGGGGAGAGGGATAAGGGCAGGGAAACAGCGCCCTCATCCTTAGCACCCTGTATAGTTTTCTCTTGCTGAATCTGATGTCTGATGCTTGCAGGATAAGAGGACTAAAAATAAATGGATTTTCAGTAGGAATGTATTTCCTTAAGAAATTCTGCTTCAGGCTTGTGCTGTATGTGTTGAGATAATCTTCAGTGTTGCTAATATCTAGAATGAACAAAATGCTATTTTACTTTTAAATTAATGGGGTTCTATTGCACCTTCACTATTTGGATTAGTCTGAGCCTAGTTTATTTTGCTGCTTCTCTCTCTCCCTGAGCTTGGTAGACCCAGCTGCAGGCAGTATCTAGGGCAGGGATGTAGCAGTACCCATCCTGCTCTGTCCTGCTGCAGTAGGATGCCTCAGTGACTAACGATCCAGCACCCGAATACAAGCACATTTTCCAGCCATTTAAGCTAATATGGAAGCAGTGGTCATTTCTAGCAGAGTCCGAGGTGGGTAACCAGTAAATTGGTGCACTCAAACCAGGACTCACCTGCCAGAAATGTTACTGTGCAGCTGTACAGGGCCTGATGGCAACCAGATCTCAGGGGCTTCTAGATCGCAACAGGTTTTCTAGGTATGCTCGCAGCACAAGCTAATCACTATTTTGCATAATTATTAGTTTGATTTAGTTAGTTATCATTAGCTTGGCATAATCAGTTATGATTGTCTTTGCTCCGTGGTAGAGCAAAAAGACATATTTCTGCTTCCATTGCCATGCAAGTAAATGTTACAACCAGTCCTAACTGATGGTACATTACGCACTTCAAAGTACTCATCAGCCACAAATACTATGACAAGTATGCAGTGGACCTTAAAGTTTAGTATGTACCTGAAGGGATGAAAGACACGGACTCCTGATGGCTCTTGAACAGAAGGCCTTTATTGCCATTTTTTCCTCCACTACACATACTTTCCCCGTAACCCCATACGCTGTCCACACGCCCAAATTGGTCATACAGTTGGTTAGAGACCCTCAGACACGCCTCAAGCCAGCCAGCAATTGGCCACTGCCCAAAGCTCATCTTTAACACTGCAGCCAAGTTAATTTATCTCGACCTTGCTCAAGTTTTTGTTTCTACCGCTTACTTCCTCATTGTCTCTAATTCAGGGACGTGTGAAACAGCGCAAAGCCACCTGCGAATTCCTTTCCCACATGTACCTTCCTTTGCTAGCTGCGCATATTCATGTCCTTTTGTTAACACTTTCCTAAAATCTTCAGAATCAGATTCATGCATAAGTAGGGATAGAGCATGGTCAGAATATTTACATTTATTTCCAGGTACTACTAGAAATCCACAGGTCACAGGCACTTATGGATCAAATATTCTCGCATTAAAGTACTTCAAAATTTGTGGCTGATTTCTGTGCAAATTGCACACAGAGCCGTTCTGCCCGTCAATGTGTTATCAAGCTCAGAGCAAATGACATTTTGTACATTGAAGACTGATAGCTCTTATATCCCTTCTGTTACACCCCTCATCGATATTAATAAGAATCTTTCAACAGTGTCTCCCAAATTTATGCTGACATATCACTAATAACCATTACTATGTCTTTATTTGCCCTTTGTATCTGTTGCAATTTGAAAAAGCAGACAAATTCAGTAGCTAATGGGCTGGTATTCTTTGTATGAGCACACCAGAAATTAATTAGGCCCACATGCCTGCTTAATTTAACAAGTCCAAGTTGGTGCTTCACCTGCTCTCTTTGCACTTTGTCCTGTATCACAGATATTTCCACTCCAAAACATGCATCTTTCAGCCATGATTGCTAATTTTTATAGAGATGTGTTAAAGATATCTTTGAGGTGTTTGCCTTTTCAATATGATATCTGTGTCCCCCCAGGGTTTAGTTACACCTTCCACTCTGTGGCAGAAAAGGCTATTACATCATTTACTTTTATCTATGTTCTTTTTCCTAGAAGAGAAGGTTGTGGGAGGATCCTCCACAGGGTTCAGAGCCTCCTTCCATCACTGCCTAATCACTTCTCTTCTGAGACAGTTCCCTGGGCAAGACTCAGAAAGAGCAGCTCATAAAGAGGCAGCTTTTGCACAGGTGAGGACAGGAGCTAAGTGCAGCAGGCTAACCAGTGCTGAACAGGGAAGAAGTGACAGGAGCACTCTCATGTTGGAGAGACTGGGAAAGATGTGGTTTCATAAAAATCAAGAGTGCTTGGGATCAGACCAGTTAGAAAGAAATAGTGTGCGCTAAAGCCCAGAGCATCTGCTTTCTGTGAAAAGTACAAAGATGAGAAAAAAGAAAGATTCCCTTTATATGTTTCTACACAAAAGAGAATTCCTGATATACCTCTAAAATTGCTTATAACTTAAACCCCAAATAGCCACAAATACACATGATGGAGATTACTGCTATATAAAATCAGTAGCTGTGCAAAGCAGGTAAATGCACATACTGTAGCTAATTCACAGGCAGCTTAAACACTGTAGACCTATGAGGTAAGGCTTTATTTCTCCTGGGGATATGTGAGCAGGAGCTTGTGAAACCCAAGAGAAAATTCAGTTACTGCACATTTCTCTTGTGGAAGAGAACAACAGAGACACAGCTGGCAGCATCCTTGCTGAGTCAGTAGGCAACCTCTGTGCTTCAGTTATGAACATAGAATCACCGAACAGCTTGGGTTGGAAGGGACCGTCAAGATCATCTAGTTCCAACCCCCTGCCATGGGCAGGGATGCCACCCACTAGATCAGGTTTCCCAGGGCCTCGTCCAACCTGGTCTTGAACACCTCCAGGGATGGGGCATCCACAACTTCTCTGGGCAACATGTTCCAGTGCCTCACCACCCTCTGAGTGAAGAATTTCCTCCTAACCTCTAATCTAAATCTCCCCTCTTTTAGTTTAAAACCATTCCCCCTTGTCCTGTCATTGCCTGTCTGAGCAAAAAGGTGCTCTCCATCTTTTTTATAAGCTCCCTTTAAGTATGGAAAAGTTCTTCTTTTGAAGAAGCATTCTCTTCTTTTGGCTGAACAGCCCCAGCTCTCTCAGCCTTTCTTCATAGGAGAGGTGCTCCAGCCCTCTCATCAACTTCGTGGCCCTCCTCTGAACCCATTCTAACAGATCAACATCCTTCTTGTGCTAGGGGCCCCAGACCTGGATGCAGTTCTCCAAGTGGGGCCTCACAAGGGCAGAGTAGAGGGGCACAATCACCTCCCTCAACCCGCTGGCCATTCCTCTTTTGATGCAGCCCAGGATGCAGTTGGCCTTCTGGGCTGCAAGCACGCACTGCTGGCTCATGTCAAGCTTTTTGTCCACTAGAACTCCCAAGTCTTTCTCTGCAGGGCTGCTTTCAATGAGTTCTTCACCTAGTTTGTACTCATGTTTGGGATTATCCTGATCCAGGTGCAGCACCTTGCACTTAGACTTGTTGTTTTTGAAAGTGACTCTCAGCAGGAGGTTGGGAGATGATGTTGATTTTTACGGCCTTTAGAAATGTGCCCTGCAGAAGACTGTTAGATTGGGAACAAATAAATTAAAAGATTCCAGATGTTTGAGAAATGCATAGTTCAGTGGAACAGATTGACTAACTCTCTTCACAGCTCTCAGGAAGGGAGAGTCTAAACAAAGTGACCATGCCAAGTGCTCAGATTTTGTGCAGTCAGCTTCAGATTGACTTTCAAAGAGTAATTCTCAGAAAGTAATCAACTGTTCTGGTTTCAGCTAGGATAGAGTTAATTTTCCTCCTAGTAGCTGGTAGGGTGCTATGTTCTGGATTTAGGATAAGAATGTTGATAACACACTGATGTTTTAATTGTTGCAGAGCAGTGCTTACACTAAGCCAAGGACTTTTCAGCTTCTCGCTCTCTCCTGCCAGCGGGCAGGCTGGGGGTGCAGCAGGAGCTGGGAGGGGACAGACCCAGGACAGCTGACCCAAACTGGCCAAAGGGGTATTCCATACCATCTGACGTCATGCTGAACAATTAATATGGGGTGGCTGGCCGGGGTGGGGGGACCGGCTGCTCGGGGGGGGATAGGCTGGGCATCGGTCAACGGGTGGTGAGCAATTGCATTGTGCATCACTTGCTTTGTACATATTATTATTATTACTATTATCATTACTGTTGTTATTATTATTATTTCTTTTTCTTTTCTGTCCTATTAAACTGTCTTTATTATCCTCACTGGGAAGGGGGAGGGGGGGTGAGCAAACAGCTGTGAGGTGCTTAGCTGCCTGCCAGGATAAACCACAAGAACGTGGTGGCTGTCTCATCCACTGGCAGGGCAGCAGTACAAAAGCTCTAGTGAACGGAGTGGTTGCTTTTAATTAAATAAATATGTATTTTGTTATCACAGCTGATCCTCAGGTTCTGTATCTGTAGACAACATCTAATGTGACCAGACCACATACGTCCTGCTCTGTAGTCCTGAGCTGAAGAAAACAAGGAGACTGGTAGCCTTGAGCTAGCAAAAGCAAAGGAGATAAGGGATGAAAGCAAGAATGAGGGAAACAGATGAAGGAAGATTCCAGGCTGACCCATAGTAACCTTTTTGCTCACTGAAGGTCATTAGCATATTAAAAAACACACCAAAACATTCCATTCAAAATGGAAATGTATGGAAATGTGGGATTTGGTTTCCCCCCTGTCACTGATCCACTGTAACACGCTTGTGCAATAGGAGATAAGCTAGGTGAGCTAAAACAACGAATCAGAAGTAGCTAGAGAAATAGATTCACAAGTTAGCTGTGTATAAAAATGCGTGCATAAAAAGGAGTGTGGCCAGCAGGTCAAGGGAGGTGATCCTCCCCCTCTACTCTGCCCTGGTCAGGCCTCACCTGGAGTGCTGTGTCCAGTTCTGGGCTCCCCGGTACAAAAAAGACAGGGGTCTCCTGGGAAGAGTCCAGCGGAGGGCAACAAAGATGTTACGGGGCCTGGAGCATCTTCCCTATGAGGAAAGGCTGAGAGACCTGGGTCTGTTCAGCCTTGAGAAGAGAAGACCGAGAGGGGATTTTATCAATATTTACCAATACCTTAATTGTGGGAGACAGAGGGATTTGGCCAACCTCTTTTCAGTGGTTTGTGGGGACAGGACAAGGGACAATGGCCACAAAATGGATCACAGGAAGTTCCGCACCAACACGCGAAAGAACTTCTTCATGGTGAGGGTGACGGAGCACTGGAACAGGCTGCCCAGGGAGGTTGTGGAGTCTCCTTCTCTGGAGATATTCAAGGCCCGTCTGGATGCCTACCTGTGCAACCTGCTCTAGGGAACCTGCTTTGGCAGGGAGGTTGGACCCAATGATCTCCTGAGGTCCCTTCCAACCCCTACAATTCTGTGATTCTGTGATTCTGTGAAATAACTACTTCAAGTCAGAGGTGTGCTTGCTTTGTGAAAGATTGCCAAGCACCCGATTCTGCAGAATTAATTAAATATTTAATTAAAATACCTTTGTTTAGATTCTGACTCTGTGTGCTTATTGGCGAGACACATCAGACACAAAACTATGGATAACAATTTTGGCACCCCAGATAGGACTCCTAAATTAGCCTAGCCTGGTTCAACTTCTTAGCATCGGTGTCAAAAGGTAGGATGCCAGAGACCAAAAACACACCAGTGATTTTATTGGAGGTCTGTCCTTGACCCTCCAAATGTATGGGTCCAGCGAGCAGTACAACGGCACAACACTACCATCTGGAGATAAGGGAGAAGTCACTGGACCGGTAAGTATGGTTTATATCTTCTCTATGGGTATTTGGAAAGCAGATCATCAGCCTCACATGTAGACATTGTAGTTTGTCAAGAACAGGATATGGACCTGTAAGCCACCTGATATGACTGACTGGTTTAAGTCAAATCTGAGTGCGAGCAGCCACCAAAGGGAAAATGGGAAGTGGTCAGTCCAAAATTCCCCCTTGCTCCCTGCTTCAATGTAGCCTTAAAAACTGGTCTAAATTTGGTGGTGACTCTATGACAAAGGGTAAATGTACTATTTTTCTTTCTTTTCTGTCCTATTAAACTGTCTTTATCACGACCCACAAGCTTTTACTTTTTTTTTTTTTTTTTTTCCGATTCTTTCCCCCATCCCACTGGGGGCAGAGGGTGAGCAAATGTCTGTGTGGTGCTTAGTTACCTGCTTGCCAAGTTAAACCATAACAGTCCTTTTGGTGCCTAACGTGGGGCCTGAAGGGATGAGATAGCGACAGATCTGACCAGAGTGTGTTAAAACAAAACTGTTATAAGCATTAGATCAATTTAATAGTTGCTAATCACAATATTGATCTTTTTGATCTCAGGTCTGCTGTGCCTGTTTTGAATTATATAACACATTACATACTGTAGTTGTTCCCTGTCATGCTGTTTATCCTTTCCGGGGGCTGGTTTAAGGTTATTATTTTACTGTACGGTGTAACACTGGCTTATCACAGAATCACAGAATCACAGAATCATCTAGGTTGGAAGAGACCTCCAAGATCACCTAGTCCAACCTCTGACCTAACACTAACAAGTCCTCCACTAAACCACTAAACCATATCACTAAGCTCTACATCAAAACAGCTTTTAAAGACCTCCAAGGATGGTGACTCAACCACTTCCCTGGGCAGGAGGGAATCTGCCTTCTTTACCTTCTTTCGGTAAAGAAGTTCTTCCTAATATCCAACCGAAACCTCCCCTGGCGCACCTTGAGCCCATTCCCCCTCGTCCTGTCACCAGGCACGTGGGAGAATAGACCAACCCCCACCTCGCTACAGCCTCCTTTAAGTTACCTATAGAGTGCGATAAGGTCGCTCCTGAGCCTCCTCTTCTCCAGGCTGAACAATCCCAGCTCCCTCAGTCGCTCCTAGTAAGAATTGTTCTCCAGACCCCTCACCAGCTTCGTTGCCCTTCTCTGGACTCGCTCGAGCACCTCCATGTCCTTCTTGTAGTGAGGGGCCCAAAACTGAACACAGTACTCGAGGTGCGGCCTCACCAGAGCCGAGTACAGGGGGACAATCACTTCCCTAGTCCTGCTGGCCACACTGCTTCTGATACAAGCCAGGATGCTGTTGGCCTTCTTGGCCACCTGAGCACACTGCTGGCTCATAGTCAGCCAACTATCAACCAATACTCCCAGGTCCTTCCCTGCCAGGCAGCTTTCTAACCACTCATCTCCCAGCCTGTAGCGCTGCTTGGGGTTGTTGTGCCCCAGGTGCAGGACCCGGCACTTGGCCTTGTTGAACTTCATACAGTTGGCCTCAGCCCATCAGTCCAGCCTATCCAGATCCTCCTGCAGAGCCTTCCTACCCTCGAGCAGATCGACACACGCACCTAACTTGGTGTCATCTGCAAACTTACTGAGGGTGCACTCGATCCCCTCATCCAGATGATCGATAAAGATATTGAAGAGAACCGGCCCCAGTACTGAGCCCTGGGGGACTCCACTAGTGACTGGCCTCCAACTGGATTTAACTCCATTAACCACGACTCTTTGGGCCCGGCCACCCAGCCAGTTTTTAACCCAACAAAGCATTATTATGATATGATAAAATTGCTGGTCATGAGACTAATCTGGTATTTGTACTCAGCATTGCCGTCAACTCCATACTTTGGAAACCCTATCTCAGAAACTATTAACAGTTATACCTATTGCCTTTTTTCTTCAGGGAGCCAATCTATGGAGGGGACAAGAGATGTTTTTTCCCATTCGTTCACTCTCCCTTTCTCCTTCACCCCCCTCATCTCCTCCAAGCTAGTTACGATAGTTCTTTGAATATCCTTGAGATGTTCAGACTAGCATGGTGTTATTGTTATGTCTCCTAAATGCGCTTCAGATTTTGTTTAAGGTTAAACAACTACTTAGGAATGCCATCCAGAGATCTGTCCCGAGGCAGGATAATTAGGAGTTGCAGGGAGTGTGGGAGGATATGGGCAGGCATCTAGAGCAGTGGGCACCTCCAACGCTTTGAAAATTCACCCCTGAACAACTGCAGAATCCTAAAAATCTGTCAGAATGCTTGAAAAAGGGGTGTCATCTCCCTGGCAATTCCAAAGAGACACAAATTACTGCAACGTGCTGCGGCTTGGCCTATGCTTACTGAGCCGCAATCGACGCCACTATAACCCCAGCGACAGACCCTGCGGCCACTCCAAGCCCTGCCACGGTTCCTGCAGCACTTCCAACCCCTGGGACAGGCCCTGCAGCAATTCCAGTCCCTGAGACGGGCCCCAAGGCTGAGCCAGGGAAATAAACTGTACCAGTGTCAGTTGCCCCTGTATCCAAGATGAAACGATGAGAAAGTCAGGTCGTTTAGAAAACAGAAGAATTACTCAGACTGGGGAGGAAGAAGAAGACGAGGCACGCTACTCCGAAGTGGATGGGCCAGTGGAGGAACAGGAAGACGAAGAGGAAGACATCATAAAATCATCAATAACTACCTGATGCCTATCCCAGCATGAGCTATGAGATATGCGAAAAGATTTCAGTCATTGTCCAGGTGGGCACCTTGTCACCTGGCTGCTCAGTTGCTGGGACAGCGGAGCTAATAGTCTGGAATTAGAGTGACTTGCGGAAAACGGATTCCACAATCAATAAGATTGTAAAGTAGGTATGTTTATTCAGTGCTGGGCAGCACAGGGGGTAGTCCCGCCAAAGTCCTGCGCGCCTGACACGGCAACTTGCCTTGGTTATATGCAGCAAAGAGCTACATATGCATGATATTTCACAATACGCCTATACATATTCATAACCTGTCCCCGCTTTGTATTAAAATTAGTTCCAAGGAGTCATTTCCATAAACTCCTCCCATCTGCGCTTGCGCAGTGTATTCTGGTGGTGGTCGTCGGGGGTCGTGGGGATGAAGGTTGATGACTCTTCCTCGTCACCGCTAGTTGACCTCTTGTCTTTGCGCAGACTCAGTTGCTCCTTGGCTCTTGTCCATCTGCAGGACCAGTTTCTGCCAGTTTCTTAAGATAGGCTCACTCTCTTCTTAGGAGACTGACCTTGGTAAGGGGCCCAAGGCTTCTTGCTTTAGTTAATTTGCACAATGCACCATTAGTTAGCAAAGACACTAAGTACCATCCTAGTTTAATGCCATCAGCGCTCTATCTCTACTTGATAAGATTCTCCTAACTCCCTCTCTCAAGTGGGTGGAGAAACCAGGCAGCTGGGATCCCTTGTTAGGGAAGTGGGCATTGACAAAGCAATTAGAAAAGTAGAACAAATTTTCTCCCAGCTCTTTTCCCCAGTTATATGTGGTATTCATTACTTTTTCCTAAGGAGAAGTTAAAGGTTAGTTTACAACTATGATTCACACCTCCTTCTAATTTTTAATTTTAAAGGTTCTCTTCTAGGAACAGTCTCTCAGGTCTCAGGGTCAACTGATGTCTTCACCTGGGTGTAATGAGTGTAATGAGTCCACCATTTCTCAGCTGTTCTTAGTGTCGTCTCAGTAGTCAGGAGTACCTGGAATTATCCATCCCACTCAGGTTGTAGCTTCAATCCCATTCTTCTTCGTATCAGAACACAGTCTCCTGCTCGGAATGGATGGATTGGGGCTTCCAAGGGTGGGGTCTGAGCTAACAATCCACGGGTCCTGAGAGATGACAAAGCCCAAGTATATAGTTCTTAAGAAGAGCATCTTTTGTCTCGAATTGAGGTAATTCATTCCCTTTGTCCAGGTACAGCAATCCAAATAATATTTCATATGGTGAAACTCCCACATCTTTTCTTGGCACCGTTTGAATTCAGAGAAGTGCCAAAGGTAAGCACTTTGTTCAGGGGAGCCAATCTTTTTATCCCCTAGTCTCAGCTTGGTGTCCCCAAAAAGTAGCACTGTTATCCCAGTCCCTTCTACCCCCATGTTAGAAAAGGGCCAGTTTCATCCAGCTGTAAAGGAACCCTGCCGCTGGCCTGAGCTGAGCCATGACCAACACTGTTTGTGCCTGTGTGAGAGCACATCCAAGAAAAGGAGAAAAAGAAAGAAAGAAAAGAAAGAAAGAAAGAAAGAAAGAAAGAAAGAAAAAGAAAGAAAAAGAAAAACAACTGCTGCCCAACAGCAGCTGGGAAAGTGAGGAGTGAGAAACCTCTCTGCAGACACCAAGGTCAGTGAAGAAGGAGGGGGAGGAGGTGCTCCAGGTGCTGGAGCCGAAGCCCCCCCCACAGCCCACAGAGAGGCCTATGGTGGAGCAGGCTGTCTTGTGTCCGTTCCGTCCCCCCCCCCGCAGCACATTGTACCACTGTGTAGCAGATCTCCATGCTGCAGCCTGTGGAGAGGAGCCCATGCAGGAGCACGTGATCTGCTGCCCGTGGTGGTCCCAAGCTGGAGCAACCCCCTCCTGACGGATGGACCCCATGACACAGACCCACACTTGGAGCAGCTCCCAAAGAGCCTCTGCCTGTGGAGAAACCCACACAGGACCACCACAGGAAGGTCGGCACCCCACAGGAGGGACCCCATGCTGGAGCAGGGGTGACAGCGACCATGAAGGAGTGGTGGAAATGAAGCACTGTGGACCAACCGCAGCCCCCATTTCCCCCCCCCGCCCCATGCCACTCAGGGCAGGGAAGAGGTGGAAGAGAGTGAATGGGGGAAGGTGCTTGTGGAGTAATTGCCTAAGGTGACTAGGAAAATTAAACTAATATTCACATTTTAAAGAAAATGTACATCATTGAAGAAGCTTTATCTGCATTACCTAAGCGTTCCCTAGGCCTCTAACCTTAGATGTTATCGCACTAGGGGAACCTGGTGTGCTGACTCTAAGAAGAACTGTATGGAGGGTGGAGGGGAGTGGAGACACCGTGGCCAGGCTCTGTGATAAGATGGGAACTTGAAGATACATCGTAACAGATAAGATCAAAACACACCTCCAGTCCAAAAGCTACCCGCCTCCAAGGTGCGACCACCCCTCACTGAGCATGCGCTCTGAATTTCTCAGACACTATACCTTTAAACAAAAGCAAGAAAATTTGGCACCAATCGTAACAAAGGTATGTATGACTAGAGTAACTCAATCTCCACCTAAAAGACAGAAAAATAATATAAATTGGCTTAAGAGAGAGGGGATGTTAGGGAAGATACCATTGTGACTTCTTGGATCAGTCGACGGGCTGAGTCTTTCTTCCCCCCCCCCCTTTCTTCCCCACTGGGACGCCTTTGGGTAAGATTTGAACACTCGGTTATACCAAGTGCCTCCCCAGGAAACTTAGAAATCTCTATAGAGTCTTTGTGCCTTTTAACGCATTAATAGCCAGGCTGTATGCCTGTGTATTTCATGCATGCTAGCTTGCTTTTGCAGACAGTGCTGCATATACTAATATTTTAGGATTTAACATATTGCATGGGCAAATGTGGAGACTCCCTGATGGAACTGTGTGGAGTTTCACGACACATCAAAGGGATTCAGGCACAGTGAGATTGAGTCTGTTACAAACATCCATACCCTTACCCCCCTCTCAAATCACTAATGTTCGGCAATATCTGTTGCCAGCAGCACCACTTATGGGGATTGACGGGGTGGTAACAGAATTGGAAGAAAGAGGCATTATTAAAAGGACTCATTCACTTTACAATTCGCCGGTGTGGCCGGTAAAGAAACCAACCGGGCAATGGCATTTTACAGTGGATTACAGACAGTTAAATACTAACACCACATCTTTGACTGCCGCAGTTCCAAACATGGCAGAGATAGTGAAAGCCTTCTGTGCATCTACCAGTACAATCACCCCAAAGGTTTATTATAAACCAGAAGAACATCCTACAGGGTTTTACACTGGACAACCTGTGCTAGTGAAAATGCCTCCGATTGGAACAGTAGCAAAGGTGCTAACTACTCCCAAATATCCCTACGCATGGGAAGTCAAAGATTGTTATTTCACCCTCTTTCTAACCCTGCTGGTTGAATACAACCGAGCATATTTTATTTCCTTTTGTGTTCACAGGAATCCTGAATGAACTGCATGTGGACAGATGGAGAATCACAAATCAGCAGTTTGGATTGATAATGCTATGTTTTACCCTGACCTTAATGCAATCCCTTTGGTTCATAGCCAAAAAGACCCAAAATGGCCGTGGTCAAAAGCCCATGTTAAATACACTGGATTATGGGAACACATGCCATCAGGGAAAACTTAAACAGCTACTGTGGTTATGCATGGAGCTGAGGTGTTTCACCGTGTAACTATGCATTGTCACAGTATAGTGCAATCACTAGAACGTCTCAAAACAAAAAGGACTTACATCTCTCTACTTTAGTTTTACATGGAAACAAAATATTTTCAAAAGATGAATGGAGTTGTAATGATTCTCTAAGAATGGCTGAACTTCAAGCCACGTCTGGCCAGCCAATACAAATCAGTTGCCGAATAACTAATGGATCTACTTAAAATAAGCCGACTGAAATTAAGACAATTTATGCTGATTCTTCCAGACCTCAAAATTTTGTTACTGACTGTAACAAAATAACTGAACCAAATTCTGATTGCTGGCACAATTTTACTTTCACCAAACCTATAATTGTGTACTGTCTTTGGGGTTACAGAAGCACAGAATTACTATTTGAATTTATGATCAATACAGAAACATCTTCATCAACTGCAAAGGATAAGAAGCCTCTGCTTTTGAAAATGTACCAACTCGGCCTAACTCTTTCCATCTAAGAAACTCTTACATCTAAGAAACATCTAAGAAACTAGGAAACTCTTTCCATCTAAGAGTCTAACTCTTTCCATCTTCAACACAGGTCCTTACATAATTAAAAATGTGGGACAACAACAAGTTCTCTTTAACCCTAGCTGGTCTCTAAAAAGGGTAGAGCTAGCACTGCACATTAATATCTCAGGAATCAACTCAAAATGTACCACCTTTTTGAGAAATGCCTACACTGGCTGGTTAGCATGGTTACATAGACGTTCTCTGAAACAATCTTGGTGATTGTCATGGAATGCAACTGGGTTATTGGGAACGGGATTAGGTATGCTAAATAACATTGATGTTGAGGTCCTAACGAGTAGAATAACTGCTACCACAGAAGACCTGAGGAAATTGGAATGACCGATAAAGTCATCCTTACTGGCCCTAGGAGCAAGTCAATGGCTTCTATCAGACATCTTACCCCATTGGGAACAAATTGAAGAAAATGATCATCAATTAATTGTAAATGCCCTTGAAAAAACCCAAGGCAATACTTCCCTTGCCTTGAGCTGCATCCAAGCGCAGTTATGGATACAATCTGTAGCAGCAGCTAATATTAGAAAGGGAGAAGGAGGAACTTTGCCCACTGAAATTCGAAAATTGATTTGGGATAATGCTTCAGAATTTGAAAAGGAGTTTCAAGCATGGTGGCAATTAGTCAACTTCACCTATTATGCAGAAAGTGATAAAATTATTGCCTTTATACTTACCATAAGCAATGCCACCATATACAATGTATATCCAATCATTGCATTAGGACTCAGTCATAATGGAACTATACTTCATCCTAAGGAGCATAAAGTATGGGCCCATCAAAAGGGAGAAAGTGGCGAACAATTGATGTGAATGCATGTATTGTGCGTGAACAACAAGGCTTCATCTGTGAGAGTAACACACTCGAAGCCCAAGACATTTGTCTTGACACTGAACAAAATATTTGTCACTTCGAGATACACCCTAATGAAACCCTTGAAATTGTACTTGTATATATTGGGAAAGGCTGTGTTTGCATGAGAACCCATTGTGATGCTATAGTCATAGATAATACTATTGTAAATACAAGTGATCACTCCAATGTTTGTGTTTTTAACTTTAACAAAATTCTAGGATGTGATTTTAGTTACTCAGCTCCTGTCACCACTTACTAACTTGTTACATCCAATTATATTCTGCTTCACGATCTGCTGCCTACTCCTATTGGAATGAACCTTCCCTTGGTGAAGAAATTACTGTTACATGAAGACTTAAAGCGGCTGATGAAACAAGTCCGAGAGAGTGGATGAAAGACTCTGATTACTGTCCATCATGAGATAGAAGAAGTACATCGAGTGAGGGAAAGAGTAAAGAAAGATGAAAAACACCGTTGGTGGGACATTTTGTTTGGATGGGCACCACCTGCCACAGGAATCTTCAATGCTTTATGCTAACAATTAGTTTGTATGTTAAACTCTGGATCATGATGAAACGTTTAGTATCCCTATGCAATGTGCATACACTCGATAAATCTCATTCCGAGGATGTATGTGATATACCCGACAATGTTGGATCGTCACACGTTGAAGCCTGTTCTCGTTCCATCACATCGCTGTGCTTGTCCATTTCTATCAAAATTCATTCATTATTATCTGCGTGGCTGTTAATGTGATACCATTAATAGGAATAGCAATCATAGTAGTGATGACATACAGTATTATATAATAATTAACATACTACAATTCAACTCATGGGCTATTCTCACCCAGGATTAAATCCCCTTGAGGTACACACCGGACCTCCCCATTCTTCTGCATTACCCACCAAGTGCATCCAGGTCCCTGAGCAAAAGCAATCCCACGAATGGGTTTGCCTTTTCCTGAGGCAGGAGTAGCCCAGACTGTCTTACCCAGCATGTTTCTTACGTGCACTACAGGAACTTTATCCCCTTCTACAGTGCGTAACAGGCTTGATTGGGCAGGTCCAGCTCGGTTGGCAGATCCCCTAGTATTGACTAACCAGGTGGCCTTTGCCAAATGTGTATCCCAATTTTTGAATGTCCCAGCACCCATTGCTTTCAGTGTAGTCTTTAACAGTCCATTGTATCGTTCAACTTTCCCGGAGGCTGGTGCATGATAAGGGATGTGATACACCCACTCAATACCATGTTCTTTGGCCCGAGTGTCTATAAGATTGTTTCGGAAATGAGTCCCATTGTCTGACTCAATTCTTTCTGGGGTGCCATGTCGCCATAGGACTTGCTTTTCAAGGCCCAGGATAGTGTTCCGGGCGGTGGCATGGGGCACAGGATATGCTTCCAGCCATCCGGTGGTTGCATCCACCACTGTAAGTACGTGGCACTTGCCGTTGCGGGTTTGAGGGAGTGTGATGTAATCAATCTGCCAGGCCTCTCCATATTTATATTTCAGCCATCGTCCTCCATACCAAAGAGGCTTTGACTGTTTGGCTTGCTTGATTGCAGCACATGTTTCACAATCATGAATAACCTGTGCTATAGTGTCCATGGTCAGGTCCACCCCTCGATCACAAGCCCATCTGTATGTTGCATCTCTGCCTTGATGGCCTGAGTTGTCATGGGCCCATCGGGCTATAAATAATTCACCTTTATGTTGCCAGTCCAGGTCCACCTGAGCCACTTCAATCTTAGCAGCCTGATCCACCTGCTGGTTGTTTTGATGTTCTTCAGTAGCCCGATTCTTGGGCACATGAGCATCTACATGGCGTACCTTTACAACCAGGTTCTCCACCCGGGCAGCAATATCTTGCCACAATGCAGCAGCCCAGATGGGTTTGCCCCTGCGTTCCCAGTTGTTCTGCTTCCATTGCTGTAACCACCCCCACAGGGCATTTGCTACCATCCATGAATCAGTATAGAGAGAGAGAACTGGCCACTTTTCTCATTCAGCAATATCTAAGGCCAGCTGAATGGCTTTCACTTCTGCCAACTGACTCGATTCACCTTCTCCCTCAGCAGCTTCTGCAACTCGTCGTGTAGGACTCCATACAGCAGCTTTCCATCTCCGATGCTTTCCAACAATACGACAGGACCCATCAGTGAACAGGGCATATTGCTTCTCATTTTCTGGTAGCTTGTTGTACAGTGGGGCTTCTTCAGCATGGGCCACCTCCTCCTCCAGTAATATTCCAAAATATTTGCCTTCTGGCCAGTCCATAATCTCTTCCAGGATTCCTGGGTGACTGGGTCTTCAGAATCGGGCCCGCTGAGTAATCAGGGCAACCCACTTGCTCCGTGTAGCATCAGTTGCATGATGTGTAGAGGGGACCCTTCCTTTGAACATGCAGACCAGCATCAGTAATCGGGATGCCAGGAGGAGCTACGCTTCAGTACCAACCACTTCTGAAGCAGATCAAACTCCTTCATATGCTGCCAATATCTCTTCTTCCGTTGTAGTTGTGTAGGCCTGGGATCCTCTGTATCCCTGACTCCAAAACCCTAGGGGTCGCCCTCGAGTTTCCCCAGGCTCTTTCTGCCAGAGGCTCCAGGTGGGACCATTCTCCCCGGCTGTGGTGTAGAGCACATTCTTTACATCTGGTCCTGTTCGGACTGGCCCAAGGGCTACTGCATGAACTATTTCCTGCTTAATTTGTTCAAAGGCTTGTCATTGCTCAGGGCCCCATTCAAAAGCATTCTTCTTACGGGTTACTTGGTAGAGCGGGTTTACAATCACACTGCAATTTGGAATGTGCATTCTCCAAAACCCCACGACACCTAGGAAAGTCTGTGTTTCCTTTTTGCTAGTTGGTGGAGACATAGCTGTTATTTTGTTGATCACATCCATTGGGATTTGACGACGTCCATCTTGCCATTTTATTCCTAAAAACTGGATCTCTCGTGCAGGTCCTTTAACTTTATTTTGTCTTATGGCAAAACCGGCCTTCAGAAGGATTTGGACTATTTTCTTCCCTTTCTCGAAAACTTCCTCTGCAGTGTCACCCCACACAATGATGTCATCGATGTACTGCAGGTGTTCAGGAGCTTCCCCCTGCTCCAGCGCAGACTGGATCAGTCCATGGCAAATGGTAGGGCTGTGTTTCCACCCCTGGGGCAGCCGATTCCAAGTATATTGGACACCCCTCCAAGTGAAAGCCAACTGTGGCCTGCACTCTGCTGCTAGAGGGATGGAGAAAAATGCATTAGCGATATCAATTGTGGCATACCACTTGGCTGCCTTTGATTCCAGTTCGTACTGGAGTTCTAGCATGTCCGGCACTGCAGTAGTCAGTGGTGGCGTGACTTCATTCAGGCCACGATAGTCCACTGTTAGTCTCCACTCACCATTAGGCTTTCACACTGGCCATATGGGACTATTAAAAGGTGAATGAGTCTTGCTGATCACTCCGCGGCTCTCCAGTTGACGAATTAGCTTATGGATGGGAATCAGGGAGTCTCGGTTGGTGCGATATTGCCGCCGGTGCACAGTTGTGGTAGCGATTGGCACTTGCTGTTCTTCAACCCTCATGAACCCCACAACAGAAGGGTCCTCTGAGAGACCGGGCAAGGTAGACAACTGTTTAATGTCCTCTGTCTCTAAGGCAGCTATGCCAAAAGCCCAGCGGAACCCTTTTGGGTCCTTGAAATATCCTCTTCTGAGACTATGCCAAGGATGCATACAATATACCATAAACTTTCTCATTTGAAAATTGACTGTTGATGAATATTGAGAGAGCATGTGATCTAGCAATTTGGAAAGGGAGCATCAGTTAAGCCAGAGCTGGTAGAAATCCTGTCCCTCCTGGTATCTGTGGGTACTGATTTTAGGGGAGTCTGAGGTTTCACCATTGATTCAGTTCTTGGATTCCAACCTTGGAAGTCACTCTTTCTTCCAAATTTAAGGTCCCCCAAAATATTACCTGTGTTATAGAATTCAGGCTCCGCCTGTAGATGCCAGTCAAAGGCAAAAGATCAGTCATTTGGAGTAGCAAAGATATATTTTTTCTTATGTCCAGTATTTATATGTGTATAAAATACTTATCAGCATTCAGAATAATACTGTCACTTTAACTTTTCCAATACAAAATGTGTACAAAATACTGTACGCACAAAATCCTGCTTTAATTCTAGTATCTCTATTTTGAGATTGTTACTGTTACTAAGCTGGATAAAAGAGGCTTAAATAGCAATAGAAAGTAAGTGCAGTAAAAAGTAAATAGAGAAAATATTTGGCTTTAGTGATCCTTTGGCAGTATTTACGTTATGTACCTATTGTTAAATATTTGTAGTAATTTTAAGGAACCATAGAGTAAATAGCAGGCTGCAGTACTTTTTTGTGCACAGAATTCAATAAATTTATTTGGAGGGAAAAAGGCTGTAGAATTAAAAGAAACATAGGCATATTTTATGTTTATATAAAGGAGTGTCTG
Organism: Cygnus olor; assembly: GCF_009769625.2. Classification (NCBI taxonomy): domain Eukaryota; kingdom Metazoa; phylum Chordata; class Aves; order Anseriformes; family Anatidae; genus Cygnus; species Cygnus olor. The sequence continues at coordinate 750,912 of NW_024429075.1, read as the reverse complement.
CTTCTTAAAATTCAAAGATTCAATGCATAATGACATAATGGGTAAATTTAAAAAATATTTTTAGAACATTAAATTATATTGAATGTGTATAAGGACTATTTTTACTGAGTTACTGGTAAATGTTTACTGTAATCTATTCTTCAACAGCTTTTTCATATGCTAGATATGTTCACCTAATATCTACTTGAATTCTTTTTTTGTTTTTATTTTCCTTGACAAAAATCTTATACCTAGTATATCATACTGTGCACAAAATCCCAATGCAAAGTATAACAGGTTGTAATTTGCATCATCACTATTCCCTGGCAGACGAAAGTTTAGCAGAAACACCCAACCATAGTATCAATTCGTCACACCAAACAGCGGCTCAGTGTATTTTATTTTGCTCACTTGTGGTGGCAGCTGCGGGTCGTGAGGTGGCCAAAACCACCCCCTCCCAGAGAGGTGAAGGAGCCCGGCCTCTTCACACCCAAAGCGTCCAAAACTGAATCTGGAGACTCAACCCCCTTGTGACAGCCTCATGCATTCTACATGACACTGCAGAGTGCTGCTTTGCTTTAAATCTTTCCTTTTTTATTTATCTCGCTCAGAGGCATGAGTTTACCTCCACTCCTCAGTACTTTAAGGAATAAATTTGATTACTATTACAGCCCTGGCTGACTAGACACAAGATACTTTTTGAACAACTTTCAGCTCTACATGTGTTTTAACCGCTCTGCAAACAAACAGCCTTGTTCAGTTTAGTCCACAGGCCCATCTTTCCCCTTGAGGTAGCGTTTCTAATGAGGAAGTCCAACAGGACACCCGACTGACCCCTCGGTTTTGCACATGCTGTGCTGTAGGCCCCGCAGTGCCTCACAAGACAAGCGAAGGCCCTGCAAGGGTTATGGCAAGGCTCAGCCCTGCCTGCTGGGGCCTTTCCCACTCTTTCTCCCCCACCACTTTCACCACTTGAGGCCTCTGCTGCTGCCCCACCCTCAGGCAGATGAAGAAGTCCTGCCGTGTTCCACCCAGACATGCTGGCTGCCACAGACCTTCACATCAGAGGCTTGTAAAACACTTACCATGAAAGTGAGGCATGATGGACACAAAAAACACCTACATTTGTTCAAGGGCCTAACCTGCGGGAGGAGTTCAGCACAATACGGGATCAGACCTCAAACCTGTATATTTTGAAAATGCTAAGATTACAGAGTGCTTTTGCTCCGGTAGAATTACCTCCCTGTCACCTGTCAGTCATGACGCGTACTTTTTTTATTCGGCTTACAAGAAGAAATCCGTAAATTAATATAATCCTAATGTAATTAGACACTGTTTTTTCTATATTTGTTTATTATTTTTAATGTTTCTTTTTAATTCGTGAAACTCTTCATTCAGTTGTCCCTTTGTTTTTTGCACTTTTTTGCAGTGTTGGAAGTACACTCATTATTTCTACAGTAGGAAGTGGTTTATAAGCATAGTATAATTGATCTAAGCACGAAGTCTTCACTTGGAAGTGGTTTTATATTTGTATTAACAAACATAATCTTAGCATTATTCATTAGATGCATTTTTAGTACCGACGTCTATAATATTAAAATTATACAGCATCAATTCCAGTTTTTCAAGGGCTTTAGAGAAAATACAAGTATAAACAACTCTGGTGTCATCAACTAGTTCCCCTAAAACATTAAGCAGAATGTTACACAAGCTGGCTATTTTATGACAAGTAATGTGGAGCCAAAGACTCAGGTAATCAAAACAGTGTAGCACTGCTGAAGAAAATAGAGCTACGCTGATTCATATTATATAAGAATATAACCCAAATTGCTTAACACCTTGAATGCTAAATATTGGTCTGAATTTCAAGAAAGGTTTAAAAACATCTTTTTTTATTCTTTTCTCGATGTTTAAAATACTCATAGAAGTATAAGTAAGGCAATTTATGATTAGGTTGCAAAATTAAGGTATTAACAATTTTTTTTCCATCAAACCTTCCATATTTCATAGAATCATAGAATGTCTTGAGTCGGAAGGGACCTTAAAGATCATCTAGCTCCAACCCCCCCGCCATAGACAGAGATGCTACCCACTAGATCAGGTTGCCCAGGGCCTTGTCCAACCTGGTCTTGAACACCTCCAGGGATGGGGCATCCCAATTTCTCTGGGCAAAAGAGAATTACAAACCCACATATTTGTGGGTTTGTAATTTGTTGTGGGATGTAGAAAGAAGTTAGGCAGTTCTTTCCCAAGAGCTCTCTCGGTTGCTCCATGCAGGACACAGTCACAGCCAGATATGACTTCATGGAGATTTCTACCAAGAAAAGTAATAGAGCCTGGGGCTTTGTATTCTCTCTGTGTGATTTAAAGCTATTTGTGAAAAGTTTACATCTTTACAGCAGGACTTAAAAAGATTGCTCTATCACCAGTACACGTCCTTGACAACAGAGGAAGGGAAATGCAAGGGTTTTATGGATAACACAGGGCCTTTGCTCAGATGACCCTAGCTTTTTGTTTCTCATCCTCTGGAATATATGCAAATATATGTATTTGTAAGAATTTGACAATATGCAATTCCAGCCTTGGATAAAACCTCTAGAGGAAAATCCTTCAAAGAAAATCTCCTCCTCAGACTTGTCCATTTCCAGTTCTTGGTGAGAAAGTATTTGCTTCACTTTTGAAGTTTGCTACAGAAGGGCAATTTATTTTTGACTAACAAATCCACAGAGAACCTCCCTTTTTTCCTTCACCTTTAAAAAATTATGAGAACTAATACTTTGTTAAAGGAACAATCTGAGGACTCATTTTTCACCTGCAGATAATGTAACACCAAGAAGTTCTCCATTAATATTTTGGCTAATGAAAAAATTGACTGACCTACTGTGTAGCAAGTGAAATTTTATTTAATTCCATTGCTGCTTGTGTGTGACATTGGGCTTGCTCCCAGGTATCTTTGCTACCTTTCCAGGTGGCCCGGCTCCCCCAGGCACAATGCTGCACTCTTCCCCATGCTGCAGGTTTGTTGCCCCCGTCCCTTTTCCAGACACGCACAGGGTGGGACCTGAGTTGCTAATGCTGCCTGTTAGAAACTTGGAGGCTCCCAATTTATTTATTTATTTATTATGTTTCCTACCAGCAAACCACCCACCCCTTCAGAACTACCCTTCTTCTTCAAAGGTTTTTCCCTCTCCCATTGCTTTGTAATGCCTGTGCTCACCATATTATGGTCACCCTTCTTCACCCCCCACACTTTGGTCAGTCCCCTCAATGCTCCCTGAAGCAGGCACTCTACAACAGCAAGGTCTCCCCATACACCTCTGAGTCCTGCTTTCCTCCATACTTTCCCTCCCTTCCTCCAACTCATCAATTTTAAACAATCTTCTGAACAGTCTTAAAATGTGGCAGCCATATATATTTTCTCTCCCCTTTCCAGTGGATAGCATCATGCATGGCCAGCATCATGATACCAACGTGCAAAGCAAGGCTAACTCACTGACATAGCTACACTCCAGGTCTCTTCTTTTAAGGGGTTCACTTGTGACCCTACTGCAACTTGAGTGGACTGGAAAGATGACTGTTTACTTGTATTCTCCAGTTCATTCACGGTCATCTTTTGTTTTACCTTGTTTTTTGAGGAGGCCTCTCAGAGTGGTGAACTGTCAGCCCAGAAAGTCAGTGCAGGATATCTTGGTGGACTTGCTTCCTAGTTTCTTTCTGTGTTTTGCAAAAACATAGTGATTCAGATACATATTGCAGGACAAATAATGGAGAGATGGTCATTCCAGGTTTTCAACTCCACTTCTGAATTCTGCTGATTTTATGCAGCTGCACAACTTAATGCAGTCCTTATGTAGATAGACAAATTTCAGGAATCCTCTTTGTTTCAAGAAGTTAAACCGTGTCCCAACACAAAAAATAACAATTAAAATCATGGTTCTCAAATGAGAGGTCCACCAAATGGGGGTGAAAGTCAACAGAAATTCAATAGCAAAATAGGGCTTTGGAAACAGAATTCGGCTGACAAGTCTGGATGCAAACCCAGAAAAACTGAGGTAACCAGCAAGTAAGTCTGGAATACTAAAAAAATCAAACATCTCCAATTAAGTCCCAATAATACTATTTTACTTGCAGGGTGTGGTGCAATTGCCTAAAGTAACTAGGAAAATAAAACTAATATTCACATTTTAAAGAAAATGTACAGCATTGAAGAGGCTTTCAGGGTAGGGTGTAGCTGCATTACCTGAGCGTTCCCTAGGCCTCCAGCCTTAGATGCTATCACAGTGGGGGAACCTGGTGTGCTGACTCTAAGGAACAGTACGGAGTGTAGAGTGGAGTGGAGACACCACGGCTAGGCTCTGTGACCAGGTGGGGACTCGATTGTTCTTGTGCACACCGAGACCGGTAAGCCGCACTTTTTGCTACCCTGAGCCAAAGACCTGTCATGTTTTGACAAAATGCTGTACTCCAGTGAACTTTTGCTCATTATAATATCATTATAATACCAAAACACACCTCCATCCCAAAAGCTACCCGCCTCCAAGGTGCGACCACCCCTCACTGAGCACGCGCTCTGAATTTCTCGGAGCCTATACCTTTAAACAGAGACGGGAAAACTTTGCACCAATCATAACTAAGATATGCTTGAATAGAGTCACTCAAGCTCCACCTAAAAGATAGAAAATGATATAAATTGGCTTAAGAGAGAGGGGATGTTAGGGAAGATAGCACCGTCAGGGGAGATACCATCCCGAGGGAATACACCATCCCAAGGACCTCCTGACCCCTGGGATCAGTCAACAGGCTGAGCCTCTCTTCCCCCCCATTGGGACGCCTTTGGGTGAGATTTGAACACTTGGTTATACTGTGTGTCTCCGCGGAAACTTAGAAATCTCTATAGAGTCTTTGTGCCTTTTTAACGCGTTAATTTCCAGGCTGTGCACCTGTGTATTTCATGCATGCTAGCTTGCTTTTGCAGACAGTAAATTATCGCCAGCAATCCAAAGAACCTGTGTACCTGTTGCTGTAATAAATTGCACCTCACTGCATTGTTCCTAGCCGTGATAGTTCTCACTGAACGCGACTAGAGTAAGGGCAGTTATACGTTATTGGTGAATCTGTGACCGTGGTAGTTCAATTCAATTGAATTCATTTCAATTTCAATTCATTCACTAATTCAACTTCAATTCATTGAATTACGATGAATTGAAATTTCAGTCCAATTCCATCAAAGAATAAGGGAATTTAATTTGGACTAAAAAGAAGGAATCACCCATTACCACTAAATTTGAATAGTCTCCCTCTAATGAAGTTCTATTTAAAAGAAACAAACACTAGTTGGTGCTCTGTTGTGCTGTTATTTGGCTCTTCAGTGTATTTATCACAAAAATAATATAATAGAGAATTCATTCTATTTTTACTTTCTGTGGTGGCTTGTACTAATGGCACAGATGGGCAAGTTGAACTGCTTTACATATTAGAGGGTGTGATGCTGCAGGATGGCTACTGCGAGAGCTGCCAAGGGCACAGGATATACTTTATGCCTTGGAGACTGGCCCTGTCCTGGTTTCAGCTAGGATAGAGTTAATTTTCCTCCTAGTAGCTGGTAGGGTGCTATGTTTTGGATTAGGATGAGAAGAGCGCTGATAACATGCTGATGTTTTCATTGTTGCAGAGCAGTGCTTACACCAAGCCAAGGACTTTTCAGCTTCTCGCTCTGTCCTGCCAGCGGGCAGGCTAGGGGTGCAGGAGGATCTGGGAGGGGACAGACCCAGGACAGCTGACCCAAACTGGCCAAAGGGGTATTCCATACCATCTGACGTCATGCTGAACAATATATAGGGGTGGCTAGCCGGGGTGGGGGGGCCGGCTGCTCGGGGATAGGCTGGGCATCGGTCAGCAGGTGGTGAGCAACTGCATTGTGCATCACTTGTTTCGTACACCTTAGTAGTAGTACTACTTTATTAGTAGTAGTAGTATTATCATTATTGTTATTATTATTTTCCTGTCTTAATAAACTGCATCTATCTCAACTCACAGGCTTCACTTTCCCGTTCCTCTCCCCCATCCCAGAGAGGGAGGGGGGAGGGTGAGCGAACGGCTGTGTGGTGCTTAGCTGCCGGCCGGGTTAAACCACAACAGTCCCTTTGGCGCCCAATGTGGGGCACGAAGGGTTGAGATAACGACAGATCTCACCAGAGTGTGTTAAACCAAAATTGGTATTATACCTGCTTAATAGTTGCTAGTCACAATGTTGATTGCCTTAATCTCAAGTCTGCTGTGCCTGTTTCCCAAATTGAGTTTTATAGCACGTTACTTTCTGTATGTGCTCCCTGTCACGCTGTTTATCCTTTCCGGGCCCTGGTTTAAGATTGTTATGGTACTGTGCGGTGTAACAATGGCTTATGAAATGATGAGATATCTGGTCATGACTCTAACCTGGTATTTGTACTCAGCACTGTCGTCGACTCTATACTTTGGAAACCATATCTCAGAAACTATTAGCAATTACACCTATTGCCTTTTTTCGTCAGGGAGCCAATCTGTGGAGGGGGCAGGGGAAGATAAACAACTTTTTATTGTATTTAAATATGATAATATTTTACATATTGCAAAGTGTCCTATGTAATACAGGTTCTCTGCTATAAAATCTTCTCTCTCGCTTATAATTCAGTCATTGTAAATTTAAAATACCAATATACAGTACTAAAACCTCCAGAAGAGTTTAACATAACAGTATCAGCCCAGAAGTTCTTTTTTAAAGTCTGTTTATTGTGAGCAATCCAAATGCCTCTTTAATTATTATTAATTATAGTATATTAACAGACTGCAGCTCTACAGTTGCTAATTCATACCATCTCAGGTATTTTGATGAGATAAGAAATACTAAGTAAGAAAGCAGTAAGTATTCAAAGGGTTAATTTGCTTAGAATATAGTAATAATAAATTAGGTTTTGCATCTTCTTCAGTTCAAAATCCAGCTTTGAGACTGAGGAAGGATTCCAAATCACATCAATTAAATAAGAGTGGTCCTTTTAACCAGTAGCAGTTTGATTGCCAATGACTCGAAGAATCTCTTTATAAATGTTTGGTTCCTGTGTATTTATACTTGTATCACCCACGTGACCATCTTCATAACTAAAAAAAAAAAAGTACAGAGAATAAAATCAAATTAGTGTTTTATTAATCTACCTAAAACCATCCAAAACATTGTTTCATTCAGTAATTAAGAGCATTTATTTTATGTATTGACATGCTTACTATTAAAATGCTCTGCTGCATTTCACTGTTATATGCAGATCCTGAACTCTAGAGAGTGAAGGGTGGAAGGACTTCCATTGTCATTGAAACCCTGAGGTTGAACAATCCGCTGGGACCCAAAGGGGACTTCTGCAGTACTGCCAGCACTGGGCCCACTGAGGCACGTTAGCAACTCCCCTCTGGCTCAATGTATAAAGGAAAGGGCTGTTTCTGTGGCTGCTCCTGGACCACCCTGCACGAGGTCGGTACCAAAGCATGCACAAGGCACTGCAACACCTGCAGTACTCAAATTCCTGTCACAAGCAGGCCTCCACTTAGTGGTAACACCATGACAGCTTCCAGGGTTTTCTTCTTACTAGAACCCATCTTCTTTAAGGATTTGCATGAATAAAGCAATCCTGATCACTGCAAGCCCCCAGTGCTGGTGAATCTGAAGTCTGTATGCTTCTCCACTGGTTTGTGTTTGCAGGGCTGAAATTTATGTCAATGTATAATTACAAGTCATAGATGAGAGGGGAAACGCTCACATCACAGATAGAAAGCCTTTTCTCATTAATGAACTGATTAGCTTTAAAACATACACCTGAACAGAAGAGATATTTTGCAATAGATGGACAGACAGTGCAACATGAAGTAATGCAATAGAGTGGGAAAAATCAGTAACTCTCCATTCGTTGCATTTTTTTCTTTTATATAAAAATGTCTCCTAAATCTTCGTCACTCACGTAGCCATACATTCCCTAACAAAACCAGGTACAGAGATAAATAAAAACCGAAGTGATTCTTTAAAGAATTAGAAACAGTTATCATAAATATCTTTTATCCAATTCATTTACAGTTGTTGACGGGAACATGAGGAAAATGGCCTAGAAAAGAGAGAAGTTGAATGTTAAAAGAAGCTTTGTACTCACACAAAGAAAAATCTTGTACACACATGATCTGTATTGGGAACTACCCATATCACTCCATGTTTGTGCAGATCGGAAGAGGTTATCACTATTAGAGAAAGAATAAATTTCATAGTGATCAAAACATACCTGGAAAACACTGCTTTGAAACATTTGCTTTTTTACACACTTAAACACACTTTTTAACACACAAAATAGCTTTGTGGGAATGTCAAGTTTTCCAGTGCATGTTTGTGGCATGGTGTAGTCTCCAAGTTGGCTGCTAGTGCAAACAGGGAGATGAACTGGATTCTGGTTTCCAAAACAGGTTATGCTTTCCAGAAAACACAAATGATTATGTTTTGGGAGCCAGTTCTTCACACACTGATTGTAAACCAAAGCTGGCTTTTATGATCATTTGGCACTTAACATAAATGGAGTCATTTGAAGGCCCAAAATCTGCTCCAGAGACTACGAAACAAGAAAAATGAAAAAGTATTGTCCTGGTTGTGGCTGGGATAGAGTTATTTTTCTTCATATCAGCTGGTATGGTGCTGTGTTCTGGATTTATTTTGAATAATGTTGATAACACACTGATGTTTTACGCATTGCTGAGCAGTGCTTACACAGAGTCAAGGACTTTTCAGCTTTTCAAACCACCCTACCAGCAGGAAGGCTGCGGGTGCACAAGAAGCTGGTACACAACCAGGACAGCTGGCCCAAAGTGGCCAAAGGGATATTCCATACCATATAACATCATGCTGAACAATAAAATGAGGGGGGCTGGCCAAGGGGTAGATGCTGCTGCTCAGGGTCTGACTGGGCATTGGTCAGCAGGTGGTGAGCAATTGCATTGTGCATCACTTGTTTTGTATATTCCTTTATCATAATTATTAACATTATTTTCCTCTTCCTTTTCTGTCCTATTAAAGTGTCTTTATCTCAACCCACAAGCTTTTACCCTTTCTTCCATTTCTCTCCCCCATCCCACTGGGAGGGGAGAAGGGAGTGAACAAACAGCTGTCTGACGATTAGCAGCCTGCTAGATGAACCAAAACCGTCCTTTTGGCACAGAAAGTGGGGCCTGAAGGGTTGAGATAATGACAGATCTGATGAGACACTGTTAAAAAAATTCTTATAAGCATTATATCAGTTTAATAGTTGCTGGTTACGGTGTTGTCCTGGTTTCACTTAGGACAGAGTTAATTTTCCTCCTAGTAGCTGGTAGGGTGCTATGTTTTGGATTAGGATGAGAAGAGCGCTGATAACATGCTGATGTTTTAATTGTTGCAGAGCAGTGCTTACACCAAGCCAAGGACTTTTCAGCTTCTCGCTCTGTCCTGCCAGCGGGCAGGCTAGGGGTGCAGCAGGAGCTGGGAGGGGACAGACCCAGGACAGCTGACCCAAACTGGCCAAAGGGGTATTCCATACCATCTGACATCATGCTGAACAATATATAGGGGTGGCTAGCTGGGGTGGGGGGGGGGCAGGCTACTCGGGGATAGGCTGGGCATCGGTCAGCGGGTGGTGAGCAATTGCATTGTGCATCACTTGTTTCGTACACATTATTAGTAGTAATACTATTATTATTATTATTATTATTATTATTGTTATTATCATTTTCCTGTCTTAATAAACTGCATCTATCTCAACTCACAGGCTTCACTTTCCCGTTCCTCTCCCCCATCCCAGAGAGGGAGGGGGGAGGGTGAGCAAACGGCTGTGTGGTGTTTAGCTGCCGGCCGGGTTAAACCACAACAGTCCTTTTGGCGCCCGACGTGGGGCCCGAAGGGTTGAGATAACGACAGATCTGACCAGAGTGTGTTAAACTAAAATTGGTATAAGTATTGGACCTGCTTAATAGTTGCTAGTCACAATGTTGATTGCCTTAATCTCAAGTCTGCTGTGCCTGTTTTCCAAATTGAGTTTTATAGCAAGTTACTTTCTGTATGTGCTCCCTGTCATGCTGTTTATCCTTTCCGGGCCCTGGTTTAAGATTGTTATGGTTCTGTGTGGTGTAACGATGGCTTATGATATGATGAAGTATCTGGTCATGAGACTAACCTGGTATTTGTACTCAGCACTGTCGTCGACTCTATACTTCGGAAACCATATCTCAGAAACTATTAGCAATTACACCTATTGCCTTTTTTCATCAGGGAGCCAATCTGTGGAGGGGACAGGGGAAGATATTTTTTCCTACCTGTTCACTCTCCCTTCCTCCTTCACCACCCTCTTATCCCCCGAGCTAGTTACGATAGTTCTCCAAGATGTTGAATATCCTTGGGATACTCAGACCAGCATGTTCTTGTTGTTATGTCTCCTGAATGCGCTTCAGGTTTTGTTTAAGGTTAAACAACTACTTAGGAATCTCATCCGGAGATCTGTCTTGAGGCGGGATAGTTGCGAGTGGCAGGGAGTGTGGGAGGATATGGGCAGGTTTCTAGAACAGTGGGCACCTCCAGTGCTTTGGACATTCACCCCTGAACAACTGCAAAATCCTAAAAAACTGGTAGAATGCTTGAAAAAAAGGTGTCATGACTCTGGCAGTTCCAAAGTGACACAAATCACTGTAGTGTGCTGGGGTCTGGCTTGTGCCTATCGAGCTGCAATTGATGCTACTATCAACCTAGTTCCAGCTCCTGCAGCCGTTCCAGTTCCAGCTCCTGCAACCGTTCCAGTTCCAGCCCCTGCAGCCGCTCCCGCTCCTGTGGCTGGGTCAGAGAAACAAGCTGTAGCAGTGCAAGTTGCCCCTGCAAAGGATATTCCAACCCCTGTGGCAGACCCTGTGGCTGGGTCAGAGAAACGAGCTGTAGCAGTGCAAGTTGCCCCTGTAGACAAGGTGAAAAAATGGTATAGAGACTCAGGTCGTTTAGAACACAGACAGTCTTCTGCTAGGTCTAGGTATAGAGAAGACAAGGCTGGGCCATCAGAGGTGCAGGAGGATGAAGATGAGGATGTCGAAAAATCAACAGTAACTACCCGAACCCTATACCAGCGTGAGCTACGAGATGTGCAAAAAGATTTTGGTCGCTGCATAGGTGAGCAGCTTGTCACCTGGCTGCTCCGGTGCTGGGACACTGGAGCCAATGGTGTGGAATTAGAGGGCAGGGAAGCCAGGCGGCTGGGATCCCTTGCTAGAGATGCAGGCATTGACAAAGCAATTGGAGATGGAGCACGATCTCACAGCCTCTGGAGGCGTCTCCTGTCAGCTCTGAAGGAAAGGTATCCCTTCAAGGAAGAACTTGTATGTCTACCAGTCAAGTGGACCACCATGGAGAAGGGAATTCAGTACCTGAGGGAATTAGCCATACGGGAGGTAATTTATAAGGACCTAGACGACGCACAAATATCCACAGATCCAGATGAAGTCCAGTGTACATGACCCATGTGGCGGAAGTTTGTACGGAGTGCACCATCAGCATGGGCCAGCTCATTGGCAATAATGGCCTGGAAAAAGGATGAGGAACCCACAGTGGATGAAGTGGCTAAACAACTCCGGCAGTACGAAGAAAGTCTCTCCTCTTCCCTACAGGCCTGCGTCTCGGCTGTGGAGAAACTTTCTGAAGAGGTCCACCAACTTAAAGAGACTTTATTTTCCTCCCCACCTGTACAAACCAGTGTCTCAGCTATCAGGGGAAGCGTTCATCCGTGCAAGGAAGACAATATGGTGGGTACACACCCCGCGCCACCCTGTGGTTTTACCTACGTGACCATGGAGAGGACATGAGAAAATGGGATGGAAAATCTACCGCGACCCTAGAGGCACGGGTACGTGAGTTGCAAAAGAAAACAATCGGGAAAAAGGGGTTCTCTGAGAAGCTTGCTGCTCCAACTTCCAGCAGGCAGTCCTTTAAACACAGAAACGAAGATTCTGACCAGGACTAGAGGGGAACTGCCTCCAGCCAGGGGGAGGAAAGGGACAATCGAGTTTATTGGACTGTGTGGATTTGATGGCCTGGCACATCTGACGCACAGAAGTATAAGGCTTTAGTAGACACTGGTGCAATGCACTCAAATGCCATCAAGCTATAAAGGGCCAGAGCCCATCTGTATTTATGTGGTGACGGGGGGATCCCAGCAGTTAACTGTATCGGAGGCTGAAGTGAGTCTAACCGGAAATGAGTGGCAAAAGCACCGTATTGTGACTGGCCCGGATGCTCCATGCATCCTTGGCATAGTCTCAGAAGAGGATATTTCAAGGACCCAAAAGGGTTCCGCTGGGCTTTTGGCATAGCTGCCTTAGAGACAGAGGACATTAAACAGTTGTCTACCTTGCCCGGTCTCTCAGAGGACCCTTCTGTTGTGGGGTTCATGAGGGTTGAAGAACAGCAAGTGCCAATCGCTACCACAACGGTGCACCGGCGGCAATATCGCACCAACCGAGACTCCCTGATTCCCATCCATAAGCTAATTCGTCAACTGGAGAGCCAAGGAGTGATCAGCAAGACCCATTCACCTTTTAATAGTCCCATATGGCCAGTGCGAAAGCCTAATGGTGAGTGGAGACTAACAGTGGACTATCATGGCCTGAATGAAGTCACGCCACCACTGACTACTGCAGTGCCGGACATGCTAGAACTCCAGTACGAACTGGAATCAAAGGCAGCCAAGTGGTATGCCACAATTGATATCGCTAATGCATTTTTCTCCATCCCTCTAGCAGCAGAGTGCAGGCCACAGTTGGCTTTCACTTGGAGGGGTGTCCAATATACTTGGAATCGGCTGCCCCAGGGGTGGAAACACAGCCCTACCATTTGCCATGGACTGATCCAGTCTGCGCTGGAGCAGGGGGAAGCTCCTGAACACCTGCAGTACATCGATGACATCATTGTGTGGGGTGACACTGCAGAGGAAGTTTTCGAGAAAGGGAAGAAAATAGTCTAAATCCTTCTGAAGGCCGGTTTTGCCATAAGACAAAATAAAGTTAAAGGACCTGCACGAGAGATATAACAGCTATGTCTCCACCAACTAGCAAAAAAGAAATACAAACTTTCCTAGGTGTCGTGGGGTTTTGGAGAATGCACATTCCAAATTACAGTCTGATTGTAAACCCGCTCTACCAAGTAACCCGTAAGAAGAATGCTTTTGAATGGGGCCCTGAGCAACGACAAGCCTTTGAAGAAATTAAGCAGGAAATAGTTCATGCAGTAGCCCTTGGGCCAGTCCGAACAGGACCAGATGTAAAGAATGTGCTCTACACCACAGCCGGGGAGAATGGTCCCACCTGGAGCCTCTGGCAGAAAGAGCCTGGGGAAACTCGAGGGCGACCCCTAGGGTTTTGGAGTCAGGGATACAGAGGATCCCAGGCCTACACAACTACAACGGAAGAAGAGATATTGGCAGCATATGAAGGAGTTTGATCTGCTTCAGAAGTGGTTGGTACTGAAGCACAGCTCCTCCTGGCACCCCGATTACTGGTGCTGGTCTGCATGTTCAAAGGAAGGGTCCCCTCTACACATCATGCAACTGATGCTATGTCAATGAAGTGGGTTGCACTGATCACACAATGGGCTTGAATAGGAAACACCAGTTGCCCAGGAATCTTGGAAGTGATTGTGGACTGGACAGAAGGCAGAGATTTTGGAATATTATCAGAAGAGGAGGTGACACGTGCTGAATGGGCCCCACTGTATAATAAACTACCAGAAAATGAGAAATGATAATCCCTGTTCACTGATGGGCCCTGTCATATCATTAGAAACCATTGCAGGTGGAAGGCTGCAGTATGGCTTCTTACACAACAAGTTGCAGAAACTGCTGAAGGAGAAGGTGAATAGAGCCACTTTGCAGAAGTGAAGGCCATCCAGATGGCCTTCATCTTTAGATATTCTTTAGATATCTATTCATCTTTAGATATCTTTAGATATTACCCAATGAGAAAAGTGTTCTGTCTCTTTAATGACTAATGGATTGTGGCAAATGTCCTGTGACGGTGGTTACAGCAATGGAAGCAGATCAACTGGCAGTGCAGAGGCAAACCCACCTGGTTGTAATAGTACGCCATGTAGATACACATATACCTAAGAATCGGGCCACTGAAGAACATCATAACCAGCAGGTAGATCAGGCTGCTAAGATTGAAGTGGCTCAGGTGGACCTGGACTGGCAACATAAAGGTGAATTATTTATAGCCCGATGGGCCCATGACACCTCAGGCCATCAAGGCAGAGATGCAACATACAGATGGGCTTGTGATCGAGGGGTGGACCTGACCATGGACACTATAGCACAGGTTATTCATGATTGTGAAACATGTGCTGCAATCAAGCAAGCCAAACAGTCAAATCCTCTTTGGTATGGAGGACGATGGCTGAAATATAAATATGGAGAGGCCTGGCAGATAGATTACATCACACTCCCTCAAACCCGCAACGGCAAGCGCCACGTACTTACAATGGTGGAAGCAACCACCGGATGGCTGGAAACATATCCTGTGCCCCATGCCACCGCCCGGAACACTATCCTGGGCCTTGAAAAGCAAGTCCTATGGCGACATGGCACCCCAGAAAGAATTGAGTCAGACAATGGGACTCATTTCTGAAACAACCTTATAGACACTTGGGCCAAAAGCACGGTATTGAGTGGGTGTATCATATCCCCTATCATGCACCAGCCTCCGGGAAAGTTGAGCGATACAACAGATAGTTAAAGACACTGCTGGCGACACTATTCCTGATACAAGCCAGGATGCCATTGGCCTTCTTAGCCACCTGGACACACAGCTGGCTCATGTTCAGGCGAGCATTGACCAACACCCCCAGATCCTTTTCAGCCACATCTTTCCACCCACTCTGCCCCAAGCCTGTAGCATTGCATGTTTTTTTTGTGACCGAAGTGCAGGACCCAGCACTTATCTATGTTGAACCTCATCCCATTGGCCTCTGACCATCGATCCAACCTGTCCAGGTCCCTCTGCAGGGACGTCCTACCCTCCGGCAGATCGACACTTCTCCCCAACTTGGTGCCCTCTGCAAACTAACTGAGGGTGCTCTCCATTCCCTCATCCAAATCATCAATAAAGATATTAAAGAGGATGGGCCCCAACACCGACCCCTGGGGAACACCACTGGTGACCGGTCGCCAGCTGGATTTCACTCCATTCACCACCACTCTCTGGGCCTGGCTGTCCAGGCAGTTTTTAACCCAGCAAAGAGTGTACCTGTCCAAGCCATGGGCTGCCAGGTTCTCCAGGAGAACACTGTGGGAGACCATGTCAAAGGCCTTGCTGAAGTCTAGGTAGACTACATCAACAGCCTTTCCCTCATCCACCAGGTGGGTCACCCGGTCATGGAAGGAGATGAGGTTGGTCAGGCAGGACTTGCCTTTCATGAACCCATGCTGACTGGGCCTGATCCCCTGGTTGTCCCGCACATACTGTGTGATTGCATTCAAGATGACCTGTTCTATCACCTTTCCTGGCACCGAGGTCAGGCTGACAGGCCTGTAGTTCCTCGGGTCCTCCTTATGGTCCTTCTGATAGATAGGCATCACATTAGCAAGTCTCCAGTCATCTGGGACCTCTCCAGATGACCATGACCACTGATAGATGACAGAAAGCGGCTCAGCAATCACATCCGCTAACTCCCTCAGCACCCTCGGGTGGATCCCATCTGGCCCCATGGACTTGTGACAGTCCGGGTGTGGGGACAGAGACATATACAAACTTGGATAGCCATCAAAGTCTTATCGCTTTGGTCTCCTGTCCTGCTTCCTTTGAGCAGCTTTGCAGTTCAACAGGGCTTGCCACAGGTTCGGCCGTTTCTTGGCTCCTCTACTTAGGACCCATGTTGTGCGCCAGTTGTGGCAATGAACGCACGGACTCTGATGCAAGTTGTAAGCGAAGGAAAATAAGTTTTTTTATTGTCTCTACCTCTGCTCTTTTATATCTATCCCGAGATAGCACAATACCATGGAAACCTCCTAGCAACAGAATAGTGTACGTGCACTTTGTTACTTTCTCACTGCCCAAGGTTAAACAATCTCAGGGTACCGCTTATACTACAAAAACAGTCTTTCGGTGCTTTCCCAAGTTTCTCCTGGTCTGTTACCAGGGCTTTCTGCCAACCAAAGTGATAAGACTTTGGTGGCTATCCAAGTTCGTATACGCCTCTGTCCCCACACCAGGTGGAGCAGCAGGTCTCTAACTGTTTCCACCTGAATTGTGGGGGATTTCTTCTGCTTCCCATCCCAGACTTCCAGGTCAGGAGGCTGAGTACCCTGAGCATAAGTGGTCTGACTATTAAAGACAGATGTAAAGAAGACATTAAGAACCTCAGCCTTCTCTTTATCCTCAGTAGTCATGTTCACCCCTGCATCCAGTAAAGGTTGGAGATTCTCCTTGGCCCTCCACTTACTGTTAATATATTTGTAAAACCATTTTTAGTTTTCCTTTACCATAGTGGCCAGGTTGAGCTCATGCTGGGCTTTAGCCTTTCTGATTATTTCCCTGCATATGCTGGTAACTTCCTTGTACTCCCCCCGAGTTGCCTGTCCCTTTTTCCACTAGACATAAGCTCTCTTTTTCTCCTGGAGACTCAGCAAAATTTCCCTGTTCAGCCACACCGGCCTTCTTCCCCGCCGGCTCATCTTATGGCACACGGGAACAGCCTGCTCTCGCGCCTTTAAGACTTTCTTCTTGAGGAGTGTCCAGCCTTTCTGGACCCCTCTGCCCTTCAGGACTGACTCCCAAGGGACCCTCCCTACCAGCATCCTGAACAGATCAAAGTCTGCCCTCCGGAAATCCAAGGTAGCAGTTTTACTGACCCCCCCTCCTGACTTCACTAAGAATAGAGAACTCTACCATTTCATGGTCACTCTGTCCAAGACAGCTCCCGACCACCGCATCTCTCACCAGTCCTCCTCTGTTTGTGAACAGCAGGTCTAGCGGGGCACGCCCTCTGGTAGGCTCACTAACCAGCTGAGTCAGGAAGCTATCTTCCACACACTCCAGTAACCTCCTAGACTTCTTCCTTAGGGCTGTACTGTATTTCCAGCATATGTCTAAGTTGGAGTCCCCCATGAGAACAAGTGCTGGCAATTGCACAACTTCCACCAACTGCTTACAGAACGCCTCATCCATCTCTTCATCCTGGCTTGGCTGTCTATAGTAGACCCCCACCAAGATGTCCGCCTTGTTGGCCATCCCCCTGATCCTTATCCGTAAGGACTCGACCTTATCATTCCCAGCCCCGAGCTCAACAACATCGAAACACTCTCTAATACAGAGAGTCACGCCACCACCCCTCCTTTGTTGCCTGTCCCTTCTGAAGAGCTTATAGCCATCCATTACAGCACTCCAGTCATGGGAGCTGTCCTACCACATTTCAGCGATGGCAACCAAGTCATAGCCTTCCTGCTGCACGATGGCTTCCTTCTCCTCCTGTTTGTTGCCCATGCTGCGTGCATTAGTGTAGATGCACTTCAGTTGCTCCACTGCCCTCACCCCCAACCCTGGCATTGCTCCCCCAGGCTCATCTCTGCTGAGCTTCATTTCATCCCCATCCCCCTTGGTACCTAGCTTAAAACCAACCAGTACTGGAACTAAAGGTCACGCTGATTTACATGCAGTATCACCGTTCCCATGACTAAAACAGTTTTTCAAGGGCTTTCAGCTTACCTTCACATAAGGCTATGCACTTTAAGTTGCGACTTTGCAAAAATTGTGACTGTTGTCCTTTCTTCTGTGTCTGAGACGTAAAAACATGAGAAAACATAATTAGTGCTTTAAGACGAACAGTGAAAAAGTAGCAAAGGAGAGAGATGCTTATTTTCAGTGGTTTATTAATAAACAAAGATAGAGGCAGTCTTTCTAAAACATTTCTATTTTATTTCTAAATGTAATAGAATTTCTAAGACTTTTAAAATCAATTTTAATGAATTGATAGCAGAAAAACAAACAACCAAAAAAAAACAAGGTGAATTTGATCACCGATTCTTTGGTGATCAAATATCACCTTGATATTTTACTGGTCTTATCATTTCTTAGTGCTTCTGCTGTTTTATACTTACCCATCTTTCTCCAAAGCCAGATTATTCTGTTGGTTTTGTGTGTTAACTATGGAGGCAGATGTAAGATTTATTTCTCAAAATTTAGTCCTACACATAATTGCTATGAGTTTGCTTTAAGTAAAGCAGAATTCTAATGGTTTAATGTTTAAAAAACAATGAGGAAAAAAAAAACACAAAAAACCCTGACTTGCTATTATTGAAATACTGTGCTCATTTTCCAGCAATAACCACTCTCAGTTCCTTGAGCTTCGTTCTACAGTAAAAAGTCTAGAACTCAGAAAGCAAGGGCTTGCTAAAGGTCATAATGCAATCTGTATTTCATTTTCATTCTCTTCCCAAATACTTCTGCTTGGAAAAGAAGGGCATAAGGACCTTTCATACACTCCATAAATTCTTACTAAAAGCAGTTGGGCTGTATTTGATGGTTGGAGTCTCTGGACTTATTGATTTCATTCAATAAAATAAAACTGTGAGCTTTCACAAAGGGAATATCACCTCTTTTTCAGATATCAAGTTCCAAAACATGAAACCATAAATCTTACAGGGATGGTTGATATACTACTGTACCTGTGATGTATTACTGCCCTTACTGCTTGAAGCTGGTTCACCTTTAGCTGACACCTTCTGCTGCTTCTTGTTCATCCCTAAGATATTAAAATCATGTAAAATACCCTGGCATAGACATACCACAGTAAGCAAATTAAGTATGGAGAATGCAGCAAGGAGAATGGTGGGATTCTGTGATTCTGTGAATCACAGTCCTTTGCATGGCAGCCAGAAAGCTAGTTAACTTTGTCAGAGAATAATTTGATTTAATCCTGCAAATTACCCATACATCTGCATGTGTTGCAAAGACCTTAGGAAAGCCAAGTTACCATTAAGCAGGTACAAAAGTAGATAAACGTGAACTTAAATGCCGCTGAATTAAGCTCAGGAATGTTCTTAGGTGGTTGCTTAAGAGTTTCATTTTAGCATGTCTTGAGTTTAAACTGCCCCTACTCAGGCTGCAGTCTGATTTACTGTGGGTGGGATAGTAAAATCACGAGAGAAAGAACTTTAGATATTCATCTTTAACAATATATTTTGACTTACTAAATGTCTAAATAATTTTCAGTAGGAGATAATTTATTTAAAGGTAGTTTTAAAGTCTACATAGGTTTAATTAATTTATCTGCAGGTGAATGTATAGTCAGCCACTTTGGAATCAATTTCCATCTAAGAAATTTAAACATATACATTTGTGCCTTAGATCTTTCTTATATTCCTTATGTTGGTTTATATAAAATTCCTGTATTGTATGTTACTACAGGCTTCCTTTCTTTTCCACTGCCCCATATTACTTGACAGTGTGCAAACACAAACTGAATTATGGGGAAATTTAAGTCTATGAAGTAATGAGAAGTGTAGACTCCTCCATGTTGTTTATTGGCATAAAGTATTATATACTTCATGGGTATGCAGGCCTCCTTTCTAGAAGAGACTGGATGAAAGGGACTGAGAAAGGTAGAGAGAGGAAAAAAAAAACACACTGAAGTTGACAAAGCAATGTTGTCCAAAAAGGTCATTTTGTTAGATGTTAGTGCAACCTGCACTTTTAGTGAGTCCTAAAAAGCTTCCATATTTGTGTAGTCTTTGTAGATATTATGTAGATATTATTGATACTGAAACTCAATAAATAGTAGTAAAAATGCTGAGCATTAAAAATGAATTGTGACATTACCTAAAAATATTGAAAATCAGAAAGCATAACTAACACTCTCAGAATTAAATTTATCTACATGCACACAAAACCACATTCAACTATACCAACACTTTCATATGTAAGGAAATGGTAAATGCAATATAACTAAAGGGAAAAGTCACAGCATTTTAAAATCTCTACAAAAGTTTCTTAATATACACTGGCATACCGTGTTTCTATTATGCTTCTATTATATGCTATTCAGGAAGGATCTTCTCCTCCCTTTCCCACCTCCCTTTCTCTTCCTCTCCTCTCCTTTGGGAACTCTGCCTCTTACAACTTATAATTTTAGCGAGGAAGCTACCATAGAGAGTACTAGCGAGCCTGCTGTTTTGCCATGGCTGCACCCCGGCAGAAGGCTATTGCCAAGAAAAGTGTGGAGACCCAGACAGAGGCCCCACACAAACAAACAAGGAAGGCTGTTGCCAAGAAAAATGTGGAGACCCAGACAGAGGTCCCATGCAAACATGCTAATAATGCACAGGTCTCTGGCTGCAGCGAGTGCCAGAGCCTGGCCCTTGCAGTGCAGGGTGACAGAGACAACACCTGTGTCAAATGTAACCAGGTGAATGATTTACTCAGACTAGTGGCTGACCTGAAGGAAGAGGTGGAGAGGCTGAGGAGCATTAGGGAGTGTGAGAGGGAGATAGATTGGTGGAGCCAGTCCCTACCAGCCCTGAGGCTTAGGCAGCCAGCAGAGGCTCTGCGAGAAGCACATCACCCCCTACTGCCTTGTGAACAGGTAATAGGAGGGGACCAGCAGGCAGACAGAGTTCCTGCTACAGTGAACCCCCTCTTCTCTCCTCCCCCTAACAACGATGGTGATGACTTGGGGGACAAGGGGCAATGGCAAAAGGTCCCTGCTTGGCGTTGTAAGCGTAGCAGGTGCACCTGCCCGGTGATTCCCATACCTCCCCAGCTGCCCCTGCAGAACAGGTACACTGCTCTGCAAGGACAACTGGACAATGGTGAGGGTGATGGTTCTTCCTACTTGGAGGTATCACCAAAGTCTAATCAGACTACCCACTGCATTAAAACCTCCTCAGTAAAGAATAAAAGACGGGTCATTGTCATTGGTGACTCACTGCTGAAGGGAGAAGGCCCGATATGCAGACCAGACCCGCTACACACGGAGGTCTGCTGCCTTCTGGGGGCCCGGGTTAAAGATGTAAGGAAGAAACTTCCTTCGCTAGTACGGCCCTCGGATTGTTATCCTCTGTTGTTTCAGGTAGGCAGTGATGAAATAGGAAGAACTTCTCTAAGGACTATGAAGAAGGACTTCAGAGCCTTGGGGTGACTGGTCAAGGGTTTGGGAGCACAAGTTGTGTTCTCCTCTATCCCTCCAGTTATAGGAAATAATGAGGGACTGGATTTAATGAGGGACTCAATTTACATGAGACCAGTCCTGCTGACAACAGACAGGAATAGCTTATTCCACCGGCAGAAAAGGGTTTTAGGATGGGATTTGGCAGGGTTCATTGACAGAGCTTTGAACTAGGTATGAAGGGGGGTGGGGATGAAACTGGGGTCACTAGAAAGGAGCCTGAATGTAACATGCCAGTTCTTGTGGGTGAGGAATGTGCTAGCAAGACCTTGCAGTCTTGTGTCTTGGTGAAGGAGGAGGATGACATAACATTTTGCAGGAAGGACACAAGGGTTGGTGAGATGTTGGTTACTATGGAAACACCTGAGTATGGTCAAGAGGGTATTAGGGCTTCTCCCTCACAAAAGGTGGCCCAGCTGAGGTGCCTTTACACTAATGCATGCAGTATGGGTAACAAACAGGAGGAGCTGGAGGCCACCGTGCTAGTAGGAAACTATGATGTAGTTGCCATCACTGAAACCTGGTGGGATGATTCCCATGACTGAAGTGTGGCTGTTGATGGCTACAAACTGTTCAGAAGGGATAGGCGAGGAAGGAGGGGAGGAGGAGTTGCCCTCTATGTTAGGAAGTGGATAGATTGTGAAGAGCTGTGCCTGAGAAACAGCCATGACCAGGTTGAGAGCTTGTGGGTGAAAATCAAAGATCAGTCCAGTAAAGGACATCTAGTGGTTGGGGTCTGCTACAGGCCACCTGATCAAGGGGAGTCTGTTGACGAGGCCTTCTTGCTTCAGCTGCAAGAACTGTCGCACTCACAAGCTCTTGTCCTGATGGGGGATTTCAACTACCCGGATGTCTGCTGGGATAGTGGCATGGCAGGTTCCAGACAATCCAGGAGATTCCTGGAGTCTGTCGAGGATAACTTCCTGGTCCAGGTAATAGACGGACCGACCCGAGGTGAAGCCTTACTAGACCTGGTGCTCACCAATGCGGAAGAGAGCATTAGAGAGGTTAAGATTGGAGGCTGCCTGGGCTGTAGCGACCATGCCCTGGTGGAGTTTGTGATCTTGAGGAATATGGGTCTGGCAAAAAGCAGAGTCAGGACCATGAACTTCAGGAGAGCAAACTTCCATCTGCTCAAGGAATTACTGGCTGGGATCCCCTGGGAAACTGTCCTTAAGGGCATAGGAGCGTAACAGAGCTGGCAGCTCTTTAAGGACACCCTTCTGAGAGCGCAAGAGCTCTCCATCCCCCAGCAGAAGAAATGGAGCAGAGGAGGCAGGCGACCGGCATGGCTGAGCAAGGACCTGCAGCTTAAACTGAGGGAAAAGAGAGAAATGTACAGGAAGTGGAAGCAGGGTTGTGTAGCCTGGGAGAAATACAGGGGTGTTGTCTGGATGTGTAGAGATGGGATCAGGAAAGCCAAGGCACAGATGGAGCTGAACTTGGCAAGGGATGTGAAGAATAACAAGAAGGGGTTCTACAGATACATAGGCAGGAGGAGACAGGCCAAGGAGAGTGTTCCCCCTCTGATAAATGAGAAGGGAGAACTGGCTTCCTCAGACATGGAAAAAGCTGAGGTACTCAGTAAGTGCTTTGCCTCAGTCTTCAGTGGTGGTCAAGTTTCCTATGTCTGTCAGGACCCTGAACCTCGAGGAGAGGGTGAGAGGAGTGGATTCCGTCCCATTGTGACAGTGGAACAAGTCCAGGACCACCTAATGAAATTGGATATGTATAAGTCCATGGAGCCAGATGATATACATCCCAGGGTGCTGAGAGAGATGGCTGATGTGGTTGCCGAGCCGCTCTCCATCATATTTGAAAAATCATGGCTGTCGGGTGAAGTCCCCCGTGACTGAAAAAAGGGAAACATTACTCCCATTTTTAAGAAAGGGAGAAAGGAAGACCCGGGGAACTACAGGCCGGTGAGCCTCACCTCTGTGCCTGGGAAGATTATGGAGCAGATCCTCCTGGAAGACATGTTAAGGCATATATGAGATAAAGAGGTGATCCGAGAGAGCCAGCACGGCTTCACCAAAGGCAGATCTTGCCTAACCAATCTGGTGGCCTTCTATGATGGAGTGACGGCATCGGTGGACAAAGGAAGGGCGATGGATATCATCTACCTGGACTTGAGTAAAGCCTTTGATATGGTCCCTCACCACATTCTTCTCTCCAAATTGGAGAGGTATGGATTTAAAGGATGGACTGTTAGGTGGACAAAGAATTGGTTGGCCGGTCGCAGCCAAAGGGTTGTGGTCAACGGTTCTATGCCTGGGTGGAGGCCAGTCACAAGTGGTGTCCCTCAAGGGTCGGTCTTGGGTCCAGTGCTCTTCAACGTCTTTATCAACAACATAGACGACGGAATCGAGTGCACCCTCAGCAAGTTTGCAGATGACACCAAACTGAGCAGTGCAGTCGATACAATAGAGGGAAGGGATGCCATCCAGAGGGACCTGGACAGGCTGGAGAAGTGGGCCCATGACAACCTAATGAGGTTCAACAAGGCCAAGTGCAAGGTGTTGCACTTGGGCTGGGGCAATCCCAGGTATTTATATAGACTGGGAGAAGAAGAACTCAAGAGCAGGCCTGCGGAGAAGGACTTGGGGGTCCTGCTGGACGAGAAGCTGGACATGAGCCGGCAGTGCATGCTTGCAGCCCCGAAGGCCAACTATGTCCTGGGCTGCATTAAAAAAGGGGTGGCCAGCAGGGAGAGGGAAGCGATTGTCCCCCTCTACTCTGCTCTTGTGAGACCCCACCTGGAATACTGCGTGCAGGCCTGGGGCCCCCAGCACAAGAAGGAAGTGGAGCTCTTGGAACAGGTCCAGAGGAGGGCCACTAAGATGATCAGAGGGCTGGAGCACCTCTCCTATGCAGAAAGGTTGAGGGAATTGAGCTTGTTTAGCTTGGAGAAGAGAAGGCTCTGGGGAGACCTCATTGCGGCCTTTCAGTACTTGAAGGGAGCATATATACAGGAGGGGGAACTCCTGTTTACATGTGTTGGTAGTGATAGGACAAGGGGGAATGGTTTTAAACTAAGACAGGGGAGATTTAGGTTAGAAATTAGGAGAAAGTTTTTCACTCAGAGGGTGGTGAGGCACTGGAACAAGTTGCCCAGAGAGGTTGTGAATGCCCCATCCCTGGAGGCATTCAAGGCCAGGCTGGATGTGGCTCTGGGCAGCCTGCTCTAGTGGTTGGCAACCCTGCTCAGAGCAGGGGGGTTGAAACTAGATGAGCTTTAAGGTCCTTTTCAACCCAGGCCATTCTATGATTCTATGACTCTGTGATTCTTATATGGAAAACTCTGCATGACTCACTTTTGGATTTACTAGTGGGACAAATTATGTTCCCTCCCTCCCCTTCTTATGCTAAAATGAACACACTGTCCTGTATTTTCTATGTAACCCTGACATGACAAAACTTGGGACTATTACAGGATCACAAAATCACAGAATGGCTGAGGTTGTAAGGGACCTCTGAAGATCATCTAGTCCAACCCCCCTGCCAAGCAGGATCACCTAGAGCACATTGCGCAGGATGGCATCCAGGCGGGTTTTGAATATCTCCAGAGAAGGAGACTCCACAATCTCTCTGGGCAACCTGTTCCAGTGCTCTGTCACCCTCACAGTAAAGAAGTGCTCCCTCATATTCAGCCAGAACCTCCTGTGTTTCAGTTTGTGCCTGTTGCCTCTCATCCTGCCGCTGGGCACAACTGAAAAGAGACTGGCTCCATCCTCTTGACACCTTCCCCTCAGATATTTCTTAAACATACACAGTTGAATATGTCTGTTGCTGAATATTTGTTTTGTCAGATCAGGTTCTAAAAGCCCATGAATCCATAGGTAATTCTAGATAGACTTAGGCAGATACTGACCAAAAAAAATTACAAAATTGGACTTCCACTGCATACTCAGGACCTGCTCCATTACACAAAACATACAGCTTTAAATACTATTTACTTCAAGCAGAGTTTCAAGATACTCATCACTTTTGAAAATAACAGGCATTTCATAAGAAAATTTAATTTATTAAAAAAGAGAAAATCTAATCTTGGTCTACAAAGATAAAATTTACTACATTATTGTAAACAGTGAAGCTGGTAAGAAAAGCAGTAGACTAAGATACCCCCCACCCCCATATTTCTCCAACTGTAGAGTGATTTATAAATATCATCTGAGTAACCAAATGATATGCTTGACAATGGACTAAGGTAGATTCCACTTCCAAACATTGCACCATGGAGCTGAAAATGACCAGAATAATTACTTAACATTAATTTAAATATCTGGACAAAATAATAATGATAGGCACAAGTCTTGATGTAGATGAGCATCCACCTTATTGCACTACTTTGACTGGTAATAAATGGTGTTCAAAGAAATCTGAAAAAAAAACGTTGCGAATATACAGCTAAAATACTGTATATTCTGGAAACCATGTCCAAATGTCCAAAGATCATTTTACATCAGATTCATACATAAAATCACATTTACTGTTTTTAAATCTAACATTACCATGGAAGATGCCTACAGACAGTGCTTCTGGACATGGCCAGATATACCTCAGCCTTAACAAGGCTGAGCAGCTCAGCATGTGTCTCACATCAAAACTTTGGCAGGAACCACAGCCTAAGCCAGCCTTTGTGAATCCCCCTTGGAGGGGCTAAATCCAGAAGGTTTTTCCAAAATACATCTGCTGGACTTGTATATGCAAATAATGCAGCAACAGCTGCTTTTTTCTTTAAGTTGAGTAATGAAGAGCTGGTGATGACAGTGCTTATATGCTAAAAAATAATAAAATAAATCAGTCACTAGTTCAGCCTGAGTACTGTAGGAATGGTTTCAGCCAAGCTTTTGCCTGAGCCAATTCAGCCATGCATAGCCTATCACTGCATGACAGTGCTTTAGTCACAGGGCTATCAGATGTTTGGAAAGAAGAGAGGAAAGGGAAGACTCTTCTTCAACATAACTGCTCCATGTCAAGGAGCCTGGGCTAAGTAACAAAACAAGCATGTTTTCTTTGTCATATTCTTGTCTGGAAAGGGGGGAGTACAGTTTTCACTTCTCCTCCAGAGACTGACTATGTAGATGAACCTTTAAAGAAACCACATAAAGTAGATGTTGGAGCACAAGTGAGAACCCAGAGCATCTCCTATGTGGTTAGATGTTATGATCAATGGGCTTCAGTCATGCTCATCCATATTTCTTTCCTCTGACCCCATGATATCTACATTGTGTCTTCAATTTGCCAGATCTCCCATAGGAATGTGCAATCATGCTCTCACTCCTCCAGATCCTGCAATGTTGTATAGGATCCTTGCTGAGTAGATATTTTTTCTGACTGGTTGGTACTGGGGTAAGCAGAATGAACTGGGCTCACAATATGGCTTAGTCATGTGAGAGATCTAAAAATGATGACTTGTATAAAACAGATTTGTATAAACTGCTTCCTCCTCTTCCCAATATCTCAACCCTGAACAAAACAACAACAACAACAAACATAAACAAAAGGATTTACTTTGGTGAATTTTGGAATGTAAATCCTACTTTCTTGGTGAAGTATCTTCCAAAGATGCTAATAAAAACATTCAAACCACTAGGAGGAACAGCAGAGATTTCCATTCCCTTTTTTTCAGTGTTTCCTCTTCCCTAATCCTTAGTCAGTACCCTTGGATCCTCCTCCAAGGTATCTAATCAAGATCATGGATTCAGCTCTGGGGAACAGCTGTCAAAACCCTGATGCTAAAACACTGATTCACAGCCCCCCCCCCCCCCCCCAGTCCCTCTGGTACTGCTTATTTTGCTCTGCAGTAGTGGTCTCTTGATAGTTCAGCCTGAGAAAACAAACTGAAGTTTGCAATAGCTCCCTCCTAGCCAGTACACTCATATTCCCTCATATTCCCTTCCCAGGAAAACCAGAGGAGAGGAGAAGATACTGTAAACCTAGCTTCTGTAAATCTAGTATGCTCTGGGATCCTATAATATAGACATCAATTTTAATCTCTGAGACTGCTTTTAAGCAGTACTGAGCTAAGCCTCCTGGAGGTGCTGCTGTGGAATGTAAAATTTAAGCATGGATTCCACTGATGGGATTTTTTTAGCCTTTTTAGCAGATACATTATTTCATTTTAATTGCTTCAGAAAAGTACCTTTTCCTGGAAACAAAAAGTGGTATCAACCCCTTTTTGCCATCTATATGACTACCAGAAACATATCCCTTGAAAACTCCTATTTTTAATATGCAATCAATCGTGCACAGGTTAACTAAAGTCTATTTAGTCTACTATTTACCTGCAACTTCGTATTGGATGCAACAACTAAACCGTTCCTCAGGATGGAATGCCAGTTTTCAATGTGTGAACCACTGAAAAATTAAAAGAGAAAGCACTGAAATCCACAGCGTAAAATTCAAAATGAAATCAGTAATCCTTTAAAACAATACATTCACAGCTGTAAACCTCAAATGGCAAGAACAAAAAATTACCATGGCATTTTGGTAACCTTTGATTAATATGAACATATAGACTCACTGAAATGCAAAGGTACTTCCGTAGAGATTTTTAGCAGCTCGGAAATTGGATTCTTTGGCTGGCGGACTGCTGAGAAGTAGGAACTGGTGGGGAGTGTGCATAAACTTCAGTTGCTGTAAAATATAACAGTGCATAAGTGAAAAGAAGTTGATGAACACAAAATCATTGTATTTCCAGAATGGTAGTTCTTAACATACCATGCTGTTTCACACAATATATGACTGTATCTAAATACCTACATTAACTACATTGAAATTGGTCTAATTACCATAGCTTTTATCTGAAATCAAACAGTAAAAGCGGTCTTTGGTTTACGAAACATATGGAGGTCTCTGAAACAGATTTCATCCTAATATGGCTCTAGTAAAGTAATTAAACTGAACAATTTCATCATGGTATTTTGATCACAGCTGGCTTTGAATAAAGGCTCAGATTTGAAAGGCTGCAGATTACTACACCCTAAATCAGAGCATCAGAGGCACATATATTCAGAAATGAATCTCAGCTCCACCACAGTAAAATTCCAGAGCTATATTCTTTTTACAGTATACTCATATGTGGGTCTCCTGGTGCATTGTGGTGTTTGGTTGCACTGCTTTTTGTACAATTCTGTATCTAATATTCTAAATGATAACAAAAAAGTGAAGTTCTTATCCAACCTCAGATGACTACAAGGTAGACACTTGCATTTGAGCTACTCACCTCAAATAGGCTTTTTTTGACCATAATTCATTTGACTTGTTTTAGGTATTCACAACATGATTCTATGAGTCATGAACTGCAACTGCCTATTTCTCTCCACTATTAATGGAGCCCGTGTGATCAGTCTGAACACAGACATCTACATTTGGCCAGGAGACTCCTACCTAAAATGCTAATATGGGCCACGAGAAATGAGAAAATGAAGAACCCACACACGTACCCTATTCACCGGTAGCTTCACAATATGTGATCTGTTACTAGAAATAACCCTAAAATAAGAAACAGTTATATGTATTAGACATGATAACCAAGCAGAACTTTCTTTCTTAAAAATATTATGCACAGCCATAACAAAGCACCGAGCTACAGGCCTTTGAACCTATCAGATTAAAGTAGACCAAATCTTGACTACAAAATCAGATCTGAAGCTAGAGTCTTTCCAGTGTTTTCAGACGACCCAGATGAGATCTGGAAACAGTCCAGAAACAAAGCACTTGCGAATGTTAACCCTGACATTAATTCTTAGGGTGAGTTTACATAAAAACTGGTGAAATGATCATTCATTCAACTTGGTACTTTAATAATTATCATCTCATGTGAGTCACTTTTATACCATTGTAGAAGAGGATGTGCAAGTGGGTCTTGTTTATCCATCTGCTTCTTTATTTCCAAGTAAGGTGCCTAGAAAATAGTAATTATGTTCTTTAATACACGTTGAAATCACAAGGTTTAATTTTATATGTTACAATGCCAATGATTTCATCTATTAAAACACACGGGATTCATTATTAGGCTTAAATAACAGCTTTGCTGACATTTAACATTGTACAGTTATAAATGTATTTTGACTACAAGAAGAATTAATTTAGCAATTATTTTCCCTGAAGTAAAATAATAAACATTTAATTAGCATTAAAATTAGTATATTATAGCAAAATTGGTGATATCCAGAAGAAAGCAGAAGACGTCTACTTAACTAGTGATAGGACTAAAGGGAATGGCCTCAAGTTGCGCCAGGGGAGGTTCAGGTTGGAAATTAGGAGAAATTTCTTCTCAGAAAGAGCAGTCAGGCATTGGAATGCGTGGTGGAGTCACCATCCCTGGGGGTATTTAAGGAAAGGTTGGACTTGGTGCTTACGGACATGGTCTAGTGGGTGACATTGGTAGTAGGGTGATGGTTGGACCAGATGATCTTGGAGGTCTTTTCCAACTTTAATGATTCTATAATTCTATGATTCTATGACTCTATGTTTGGCTCCTGGATTAAGGAATTGGACTGGAACTTCACTTTCCGGGACCTACTTGGGGGTATCTCATGGGCTAGATTGCTAGAGGGCAAGGGTGCTTGTGAGAGCTGGGCAACATTTAAACAGCACTTCTTCCAAGCTCAGGATCGGTGCATCCCGAAGAGTAGGAAATTGGGGAAGGGGGCAGGAGAACTGCCTGGATGATCAAGGAGCTCATCAACAAGATCAAAAGGAAGAAGGTCTGTGAAATGTGGAAAAAGGCCCTGTCCCCTTGGGAGGAGTATAGGAGTGTTGTCAGGGCCTGCAGGGATGCAACGAGGAAGGCTAAAGCCCACATGGAGATGAAGCTGGCAAAGGAGATAAAGGATAATAAGATTTTTTTTTTTTTTAAGTATGTAAACAGTAAAAGGAAGACTAGGGATAATGTGGGTCCCCAGCTGAACGAGGGTGGTGTCCTGGTAACGGGGGACGCTGAGAAGGTGGAGATACTGAATGCCTCCTTTGCTTTGGTCTCTGCTTCAAAGACTCCCCCTCGGGACTCCTGGACCCTGGAGGGAGGAGAGAGAGTCTGGGAAATAGAGAGCTCCCCTCTGGTTGAGGAGGGAGTGGTTTGGGAGTGTCTGAGTGGGATTAATGCACACAAATCCATGGACCCTGATGGGATGCATCCACGTGTCCTGAGGGAGTTAGCGGAGGTGATCGCCAAACCACTCTCTATCATCTTTGAAAGGTCCTGGAGAACAGGAGAGGTACCTGAAGACTGGAGGATAGCCAATGTCACTCCAGTCTTCAAGAAGGGCAAGAAGGAGGATCCGGGAAACTACAGGCC
Organism: Cygnus olor; assembly: GCF_009769625.2. Classification (NCBI taxonomy): domain Eukaryota; kingdom Metazoa; phylum Chordata; class Aves; order Anseriformes; family Anatidae; genus Cygnus; species Cygnus olor. Next base: position 720,409 of record NW_024429075.1, on the reverse strand, counting down.
AGTCAGTCTCACCTCTGTCCCTGGAAAGGTGTTGGAACAGCTTGTTCTGGAGGCCATGTCCAAGCAATTGGAAGAGAAGAAGGTTATGAGGAGTAGTCAGCATGGATTCACCAAGGGGAAGTCGTGCTCGACCAACCTCGTTGCCTTCTATGATGGCATCACCAGCTAGGTAGATGGGGGGAGAGCAGTGGATGTCATCTACCTTGACTTTAGCAAAGCTTTTGATACTGTCTCCTACGACATTCTGCTAGCAAAGCTGAGAAAGCGTGGGATAGACGAGTGGACAGTAAGGTGGGTTGAGAACTGGCTGACTGGCCGAGCCCAGAGGGTGGTGATCGGTGGCGCAGAGTCCGGCTGGAGACCTGTGACTAGCGGTGTTCCCCAGGGGTTGGTGCTGGGTCCGGTCTTGTTTAACATCTTCATCGACGACCTTGACGAGGGAATAGTGTTCACCCTCAGCAAGTACACCAATGATACAAAGCTGGGAGGAGTGGCCGACATGCCAGAAGGCATTCAGCAAGACCTGGACAGGCTGGAGAGCTGGGCAGGAAGAAACCAAATGAAGTTTAACAAGAGCAAGTGTAGAGTCCTGCACCTGGGAAGGAACAACCGGACGTATCAGTACAGGCTGGGGGATGACCTGCTGGAGAGGAGCTCTGCGGAGAAGGACCTGGGGGTCCTGGTGGACGACAGGTTGACCAGGAGCCAGCAGTGTGCCCTGGTGGCCAAGAAGGATCCCAATGGGATCCTGGCGTGCATTAAAAGGAGTGTGGCCAGCAGGTCAAGGGAGGTGATCCTCCCCCTCTACTCTGCCCTGGTCAGGCCTCACCTGGAGTGCTGTGTCCAGTTCTGGGCTCCCCGGTACAAAAAAGACAGGGATCTCTTGGAAAGAGTCCAGCGGAGGGCCACAAAGATGATACGGGGCCTGGAGCATCTTCCCTATGAGGAAAGGCTGAGAGACCTGGGTCTGTTCAGCCTTGAGAAGAGAAGACTGAGAGGGGATCTTATTAATGTTTACAAATATCTTAATTGTGGGAGACAGAGGGATTTGGCCAACCTCTTTTCAGTGGTTTGTGGGGACAGGACAAGGGGCAATGGCCACAAAATGGATCACAGGAAGTTCCACACGAATATGCAAAAGAACTTCTTCATGGTGAGGGTGACGGAGCACTGGAACAGGTTGCCCAGGGAGGTTGTGGAGTCTCCTTCTCTGGAGATATTCAAGGCCCGTCTGGATGCCTATCTGTGCAACCTGCTCTAGGGAACCTGCTTTGGCAGGGGGGTTGGACCCAATGATCTCCTGAGGTCCCTTCCAACCCCTACAATTCTGTGATTCTGTAATTCTGTCTTTTCTAACTTAAATGATTCTATAATTCTATGATTCTATGATTCTGTATTTGGCTCTTGGATTAAGGAATTGGACTGGAAATTCACAAAATCAAGTTTCTCAAAATACCCCCAGATAATCCACCCCAATTTTTTTTTTTAACTGTTTCATGGTATAAATTGGTAAAGTAAAATATTGTTACCAGCTTATAGGCCCTTTGAAGAAATTTCTTGATTTCAACCACAGTGCAAAGCATTCCTTTAAAACTCTTCAGTCCAATACTTACTTACTGTAAAAAAAAAAAAAAAAAAAAAAAAGTCAAATGTTGGTTATTTTTCTCTTTAAGAAAGATTATATTAAGTAACAAAAATACCTAAAAAGATTTATTTTCAGTGTGTTTGATTGTTCTCTCAGTCCAGAAAGAATTCCTCATTCCTCATTCTTCATTCCAGAATCCAAAAGTACTTTACAAATACATATAAAAAAAAGAGAATAGAACAGAACAGTTCAGTTGGAAGGGACCTTCAAAGATCATCTAGTCCAACTGCCTGACCACTTTAGGGCTAACCAAAACTCAATATATATTAATGATGACGTTATCCAAATGCCTCTTAAACACTGACAGGCATGGGGCATCAACCACCTCTCTAGGGAGCCTGTTCCAGTGTTTGACCACCTTCATGATAAATATTTTTTCCTAATGTCCAGTCTGAACCTCCCCTGGCACAGTTTTGTTCTGTTCCTGTAAATCCTGTCATCAGTTACCAGGGAGAAAAGACCTGCACCTACCTCTGTGCTTCCCCTGATGTCCTGGGTTTGACTGGGATAGAGTTAATTTTCTTCCTAGTAGCTGATAAGGCGCTGTGTTTTAGGATGATGATAATGTTGAGAACACACTGATGTTTTAGGCATTGCTGACCTGTGCTTAAACTAAGTCAAGGACTTTTCAGCTTCTCAAACCACCCTACCAGCAGGGAGGCTGGGGGTGCACAAGAAGCTGGTACACAACCAGGACAGCTGGCCCAAAGTGGCCAAAGGAATATTCCATACCATATAACATCATGCTGAACAATAAAACTAGGGCGGTTGGCCACTGCTTAGGGTCTGGCCAGACATTGGTCAGTGGGTAGTGAGCAAATGCATTGTGCATCACTTGTTTTGTATATTCCTTTATCATCATTATTATTATTTCTTTCCCTTCTTTTTCTGTCCTATTAAACTGTTTTTATCTCAACCCATGGCTTTTATCCTTTTTTCTTTTCAATTCTCTCCCCCATCCCACTGGGAGGGGTGGAGGGAGTAAACAAGCGGCTGTCTGACGATTAGCAGCCTGCCAGATGAACCACAACAGTCCTTTTGGCACAGAAAGTGGGGTCTGAAGGGTTGAGATAATGACAGATCTTATGAGACACTGTTAAAAAAATTCTTATAAGCATTATATCAGTTTAATAGTTGCTGGTTACGGTGTTGATAGTTTTGTTCTCAGAGTTGTTGTGCTTGTTCTCAGAGTAATGCTATATAACACCTTACTTGCTGCCTATGCTCCCTGTTGCACTGTTTATCATTTCTGGGGGCTGGTTTAAGATTATCATTTAGCTGTACTGTGTAACACTGGCTTATGATATGATAAAATTACTGGTCGTGAGACTAATCTGGTATTTGTAATCAGCATTGCCGTCATCTCCGTACTTCGGGAACCATCTCTCAGAGACTATTAATAATTACACCATTTACCTTTTCTCCTCAGGGACCTAATCTATGGGGGAGACAAGGGGGGATACTTTCCCTCCCTCATGGTGGTCAAACCAGCATGTACTTACTGCTATGTTTTTGCTTTTGTTTATGGTTAAACAATTATTTAACAATACCACCCAGAGTTCTGCCCAAAGGCAGGATAGTTATGAGTGGCAGGGAGTGTGGAAGGATATGGGCAGGCACCTAGAATAGTGGGTACCTCCAATGCTTTGGAACTTCACCCCTGAAAGGTGCAGAAACATGAAAAACTAGTCAAATATTTGGAAAAAGTATGCTGTCACCCTGGCAGTTTCAGAGACACGAATCACTGCAATGTGCTAGGGCCTGGCCCATGCCTACTGAGCCACACTCAACACTAAACCAAACCCTGCGTCAGGCCCTGCAGCTACCCCAAGAAGCTCTCCCCCATCCCACCGAGGTGTGGGGAGTGAGCGAGCGGCTGTGTGGTGCTTAGCTGCCTGTGGGATTAAACAACAACACATGCTCAGGAAGTTGTAGAGAGCAATGAGGTCGCATCTTTGCCTCCTTTTCTCCAGACTAGACAACCCAAGCATTTCATGGGACATGCCTTCCAAGCCCTTTTACCAGTTTTTTTGTCTTCCTCTGGATACTCTCAAGGACCTTAACATCCTTTTTATATTGTGGAGACCAGAAATGCACACAATATTCAAAGTGAGGCTGCACAAATGCTAAATATAGCAGGAGAATCACCTCTTTTGGTGAATCACCTCTTTTGGCTGGCTATGCTGCATCTCTTGGCTGCCAGGGCACACTGCTGATTCATGTTGAGACTACTGTTGACCAGCACCCCCAGATCCCTTTCTGCTGAGCTGCTCTCCAGCCACTCATCATCACAATGTCTGGACCTCTGTCCAGCATTACCCCGTCCCAGGTGCAGAACCCAGCATTTCCCCTTGTTGAACTTCACGCCATTGTTGATTGCCCAGTGCTGTAATCTGTCTAGATCCCTCTGCAAGGCCTCTTGTCACTCCAGAGAATCAACAGCACCTCCCAGTTTAGTGTCATCAGCAGACTTGCTGAGGATGCATTCCACTCCTGCATCCAGATCACTGATAAAAACATTGAACAGGACTGGACCTAGAATTGAGCCCCAGGGGAACATTGCTAGTCACTGTCCGCCAGCCAGATGTAGCCCCATTCACTACAACTATTTGAGCTCTACCATTCATCCAGCTCATCACCCAGCATAGCATGAGCCTGTTTACTTCACAGTTGGACAATTTGTTCAGGAGGATGCTGTAAGAGACAGTATCAAAAGCCTTATTAAAATCCAGAAAGATTACATACGCTGCCTTCCCTTCATCCACTAAGCGGGTGACCTTATCATATAGGAGATCAAATTACTAAGGCAGGCCTTTCTCTTGATGAACCCATGTTGACTATGCCTGATAATAGCTTTGTTCTTTCAATGCCTTTCAATATCCCCCAGGACAGTCTTCTCCATAACTTTTCCAGGGACTGAGTTTAGACTAACAGGTCTGTAGTTTCCTGAGTTTCTTCTCTCATGCCCTTTTTGTAGATGGGTATAGCATTGGCTAGCTTCCAGTCAGCAGGGACCTCCCCAGACTCCCACAGCCTTTGGTAAATTGTTGAGAGGGGTCCAGCTATAACATCCACTAACTCCTTCAGCACTCTGGGATGAATCCCATCAGGCCCTATGGATTTTTGAATGTTGAGCTGACATAACTAGTCCCTTACAGTTTCGGTGGCCACAGATGGAAAGTCACTGCTTCCCCAGTCATGGTCCTTCAACTCTGAGGTCCGGGCAGCCCAAGATCTGTTAAATACTGAGGCAAAAAAGGCATTAAATGCCTCCGCCTTTTCCTCCTCCTTACTTGTTAGGTGACCATCTGATTCAAGTATCAGTCCAATGTTTTCCTTTGATCTCCTCTAGCTGTTGACATACTTGAAAAAGCCCTTTTTGTTGTCTGATACCACAGTGGCCAGTGTCAACTCAAGTTGGGCTCTGGCTTTTCTTGTTTTCTCCCTGCAGATGCAAACTTCAGCTCTGTACTTTCTCTGTGAAGCCAGACCTTGCTTCCAGAGGTCATATATTTTCTTTTTCTGCCCTAGTTCCAGGAGGAGTTCCCTGTTCAGCCAAGGCAGTCTTCTGCCTTGCTTGCTTGACTTGCATACTTCTGGGCTTTTAAAAGGTGGTTCTTGAAAAGTGACCAGCTCTCTTGCACCCCTAAACCCTCTAGAGAAGAGTCCCCAGGGGACACTGCTAACTAGCTCCCTGAGAAGCTTAAAGTTTGCTTTCTTAAAGTCTAGGATGACAACTCTGTTGACCTTTTTTCTCCTTACGCCAAAAATTTTGAACTCAGCTATTTCATGATCACTGTGGCCAAGACAGTCACCTACTGCCACCTCTCCCACAATGTTTTCCCTATTCTCAAACAACAGATCTAGGAGGGCACCTTTCCTAGTTGGCTCACTCAGTACTTGTGACAGGAAGTTGTCTTCAACATGCTTTAGGAATTTCCCAGACTTACTTGTCACGGCAGTATGATATTCCTGGTTTATGCCTGGGAAGTTGAAGTCTCCCATAAGGACTAGGGTAAATGATCTCAAGATTTCCCCCAATTGCCTATAGAATAGCTCATCCATACCATTGTCCTGGGTGAGCGGTCAATAACAGACACCCACGACAACATGTACTTGGTTATCCATCCCCTTAATTCTCACCCAGAGGCTCTACTGTGTCATCCCTAACAGCAAGTGCTGTATAGTCTAATCTCTCCCTTATGTACAGTGTAACACCGTCACCTCACCTGCCCTGCCTATCCCTCCTAAACAGCCAATAGCCCTCCATCCCAGCATTCCAGTCATGGGACTCATCCCACTAAGTCTCATTAATATCAATGATATCATAGCTTTGGGAAAGCACCAAAGGCTCCATTTTGTGTGGAGTACAAACATACTGCGTGTGTTTGTATATAAGCATTTCAGATGTGCTCCTGAATCTGCAGCCACCTTTGGAGCAGCATAGATGCTCCCGTTAGCCTTGCCACCCTCAGATGGTACCATACCATCCCTTGGTTTAACCTCAGTGTTATTTATAAACTCTTGTGAGGATACATTTATATAACAGTTGGAAAAGCAATCTATATGAGAGATATTTCACTAATCAGTTATAATCAGATGGGCTGTTTAGGAAATGAAGCATTACAATAAACATAAGTACAACTATCAGATTCTGCCCCACTATGAATATTGAGAAATCATATGGTAGTAAACCCAAGACCCAATCTTCCAAGTCCCCAACCACACTTAGCTGAACAAGTGCTTTACTATAACAGAAATAAAGCTATTATTCAGAACACCATCATAAAATCAATTTATTTTGCTTTGGAAATAAAAGACACAGTTTGGCTTTGATATTTCCAGAAATGCAGCAGTTGGTGATTATCTTGTTACAGTGTCCCATTCTGCCATTATTATCTATTATTTAAACTTCGGAAGACCTGAACTCTACTTCACAGAATCACAGAATGGTTGAGGTTGGAAGGGACCTCCAGAGATCATCTAGTCCAACCCCCCCACTCAAGCAGTGTCACCTAGAGCATGTTACTCAGGATCGCATCCAGGGGGGTTTTGAATATCTCCAAAGAAGAAGACTCCACAACCTCTCTGGGCAGCCTCTTCCAGTGCTCTGTCACCTGAACCATAAAGAAGTTCTTCCTCATATGGCGATGAAACCTCCTGTGGTTCAATTTATACCCATTACCCCTCATCCTATCACTGGCCACCACTGAGAATAGTTTGTCCCCATCCTCTTTACATTGTTCCTTCAGGTATTTGTAATTTTAATTTCATTGCCATTATGGATAATGTAGGTTTGTTATTTTTAAGCACACATTTTAGTATTATTACAGCTCTACAGGTAAGGGCTGATACTATTGCCTTCCCCTCCCATCATATGCCTCATATAAACATCTTCCTAGTTCTAGAAATAGCTATTATGTTATTTAAAGATTTTTTAACTTACCTGTGTCATCTCTCTAATAGAAGTGATACTATCCAATGCTTTCATGACTCGGTCATAATTCTTCTTCTGATGTAATATAAAATAAGCAAATAAATTAAAATAATGTTGGTCTTTGGCTCTACGAAACCCTCAGTTCTTTAAGTGTGTATAAAACAAAAGTTAGGATGAATGTTCAGCAAACCAATCCTTTCATTTTTTTAACCAATAGCTTCGTTTGGCCTTATGCACACACAGACTTTCTCATTCATAGTCCAGGAAAATTTCTGGAAAAAATATCATGATGGTTGTTCTTTGAATTTCACTGGAATCTCCAACACACAACAATGCAACTCACTTAAAAGATTAAGTCGCTTTTTTAAACAAATATTTGTAACTAAACACAGGCTCTGACAGTTACTTAGATAATATGCAATTAAGTATGCAATGAACAAACAGATGTTAAATAAAATGCTAAATAAGCAGATTTGTTTACTTTGCTAATAGCTCTATAAAACATCTGAGGTCCTTCAGCTGTCCCTCTGCCTCACCCTGACACTTGCCTACCTTTTGCCTGGGAACCGCTACCAGAGAATTCCACCTTTTCTGAGTGGATGAGCTTAACAGTCCATGCTCCACCAGCTCCACATCCCACATCACCTTTGGGGGCTTCACTGTTCCCCAGCTTTAGATCTTGCCAATTCCTGCCTATGGGCTTTCACCTTGTCCATGTTGGCAAGAAGCCAGGAGGAAATAGAGTGGGCCATGCCAGCTCTCTCTGCTCCACTTCCAGTGTGACATCCTTTCACATTCCTTATTCTGATTTGCACCCCTGCCCAGCTGCCAGACTACTTGTCTCCTCATAAGCCTCTTTTCAAGTACCTCTGGCAAATCTTTCTTCTTGTGCAATACAGAATACACCCAACCCTTCCTCTGAGGAAGAACCACTGCTAGCTGGCCTTTGTTCAGGAAAAGTGAAATGCATCCCAACGCAGGACATCCAAAGTTTTCATTTACACCCTTGAAGATGGCTCAAGTGAGCTACAATACGTTCATGGCTTCCATAGGGCTTCCCTGAGAGGCAACATTTACAGCCTGAAGAGCAAACAATCCTTCAGAATGTGATGCTTGTAGAAAACTTGACTCTTATGTCCAATATTTGATAAAATTAAGTTTAAGGATATAAAAATTTGCAAAGAGAAAAATGAGTTGACAGCAATAACCACTTTAAAAAGAAAAGGACTGAAAAACCTCCTGATCTACATTGCCCCAAAGCTGTCTTTCTCTGTGTCCAATGAGTACACTGAGAGAAAGACACCAAGAAAATTTTGCATCTAGAATTTGTACCCTAAAAGAAGTTCTTAGCCTCAACATAACTTTCAATACAAGTTATAGTTTATTCCCAAATACCTTCTCAGAGATAATTAAAAAACTATAGAGTTCTGAAAAGAGTGACATGCTTGTTCTATATTCTGTAGCTGTATCTTTTCTAGTAAAGGATACTCCAGAATAAGTCTTTGCTTTGAAACCTAATGCATGATTAAAACCAAGCTATGATATAATGAAAGATAGCTACTTACCCTGGGGTTAAAGGCCAGCATCTGAGGATCATTAGGATCAACTACAGAAGGATATGGCTCAAAAATGACAACTTTCCTAGGTGATTCTAATGCAGACCTACACATGGATACTAAAAGATCAACCACCTAGGGATAAAGAAAAATATTTATTCAATATATGTACTTTCATATTGTATCATCCAGTCTGCCTTTTTAACACATTATAGAAATAGCCTATTTCATTACTAACCGTATTACCCAAACCATGATAACCACAGGACATAGTTTTTGACTGAATTTTTTCCATTGATCTCAAAAGGCTTTGAGTCCAGCCCTGGTACATTATTTCAAGTGCATAGGACCGGTATCTGGTTTTAAATGTACTATCATGCCAGATACACTGCCCGTAGTCCTGTTTTCTATTGTGCATCCTAATTCCTGGATGAAAATAATTCTCTAGGGAACTGAAGTCATGCTGGATGTGTGTATCCTTGTGTCGTAGATGCTAGTGAAGAATGCCACTCAAAGAGGAAGGGTTTGTGAATCTGTATCACTGCTGCTCTCCTGAATATTGTAAACATAGAAACACTAGAACAGTGCACTGATTTAACAGTCATTTGCATGTCTCAGACTGGGAAAGCCTCTTCCTTCCTTTCTGCTATATATAACTATAACATGACTTTTAATATTGTCATGATTTTGGCTGGGATAGAGTTAATTTTCTTTGTAGAGGCTCACACAATGCTGTGGTTTGGATTTAGGATGAGAATAATGCTGATAACACACTGATGTTTTTAGTTGTTGCTTAGCAGTGCTTACACAGAGTCAAGGACTTTTCTACTTCTCGTGCTGCTCTGTCAGTGAGGAGGCTGGGGATGCACCAGAAAATGGGAGGAGACACAGCCAGGACAGTTGACCAAAGAGATATTCCATACCATATGACATGATGCTAAGCAATAAAAGCTGGGGGAAAGAAGGAGGAAGGGGGGGGGGGGGGGGGGAAATGTTCAGAGTGAGGGCATTTGTCTTCGCAAGAAACTGTTACTTGTTATGAGCCCTGCTTTCCTGGAAGTGGCTGAACACCTGCCTGCCGATGGGAAGTAGCAAATAAATTCCTTGTTTTCCTTTGCTTGTGCAGGCAGCGTTTGCCTTACCTAGCACAATGTTTTTATCTCAGCCCATGTGTTCTTAAACTTTTACCTTTCCAATTCTCTCCCCCATCCCACGCAGGGAGAGCGAGCAAGTGGCTGTGTCATGCTTAGCTGCCTGCCAAGGTTAAACCACAAAAAATACCTATGTTTTCCAAGATCTCACTGTAAGATCATGTGTGCAGTGTGTACACAGGCATGTATTCACATATGCACATGTAGACACAGACACAACTTAGCAACAAATTTAAGTATAATTGTTTCAAAATATGTAACTCGGAGGTTAAAAACAGACTAAAGCAATCACAAAACAGAGAGAAAGCAGCGTTATGGCAACTGTTTAAATGGCTACATAAAAACATAGCTTTAAATTGGCTCATTTCCCTCTGGTTTCTCTGTGCCTTCTGAAAACATTCTTCTGTAAAAATGGACTTTTCCATGAAAGAAACAAAAAGCTGAGATGAGTTGTACATAGTAGGCATCCCTAGTTCCTCCCACAACTCTAGACAGATCACATCTCATAGAATCATGGAATGGCTTGGGTTGGAAGGGTTCTGAAAGATCATCTAAGTTCCAACCCCCCTACCATGGGCAGAGATGCCACCCACTAGATCAGGTTGCCCAGGGCCTCATCCAACCTGGTCTTAAACACCTCCAGGGATGGGGCATCCACAAGTTGTCTGGGCAACCTGTTCCAGTGCCTCACCACTCAGAGTTAAGAACTTCCTCCTAACAACCAAGCCTCCCCTCTTTTAGTTTAAAACCATTCCCCCTTGTCCTGTCATTATCTGACTGAGCAAAAAGTTGTTCTCCATCTTTTTTATAAGCCCCCTTTAAGTATGGAAAAGCTGCAATGAGGTCACCCCAGAGCCTTCTCTTCTGTATGCTGAACAGCCCCAGCTCTCTCAGCCTTTCTTCATAAGAGAGGTGCTCCAGCCCTCTGATCATCTTCATGGCCCTCCTCTGGACCCACTCAAGCAGGTCCACATCCTTCTTGTGCTGAGGGGCCTCAAACATGGATGCAGTACTCCAAGTGGGGCCTAACAAGGGCAGAGTAGAGGGGGGCAATCACCACTCTTGACCTGCTGGCCACTCCTCTGTTGATGCAGCCCAGGATGCAGTTGGCCTTCTGGGCTGCAGGCGTGCGCTACTGGCTCACGTCGAGCTTTTCATCCACCAGAACTCTCAAGTCTTTCTCTGCAGGGCTGCTCTCAAAGAGTTTTTCACCCAGCCTGTACTCATGTCTGGGATTGCCCTGACCCAGGTGCAGCTTTTTGCACTTGGACTTTCTGAACCTCATTAGGTTCACGTGGGCCCACTTCTCAAGCTTGTCCAGGTCCCTTTGGATGGCATCCCTTCCTTCTGTTGTATCAACCGCACCACTCAGCTTGGTGTCATCTGCAAACTTGCTGAGGATGCACTCGATCCCACTGTCTATGTCGTTGATAAAGATTTTAAACAGTACCGGTCCCAGGACAGACCCCTGAGGGACACCACTCGTCACCGGCATCCACCTGGACATACAGCCATTGACCACCACTCTCTGGATGCGGCCTTCAAGCCAATTCCTAATGCATTGAATGGACCACCCATCAAATCCATCTCTCTCCAATTTGGAGATTGGGATGATATGTGGGACTGCGTCAAAGGCCTTGCAGAAGTCCAGGTAGATGACATCGGTCGGTCTTCCCTTGTTGACTGATGCAGCCACTCCATCATAGAAGGCCACCAGATTGGTCAGTCATGATTTGCCCTTAGTGAAAACATGCTGTCTGTCTCGGATCACCTCCTTGTCTTGCATGTGCCTTGACATTCCTTCCTGGAGGATCTGTTTCATGATCTTTCCTGGCGCAGTGGTGAGACTCACTGGTCTACATGTAGTTCCCCGGGTCCTCCTTTCTACCCTTTTTAAAAAGGGGAGTGATGTTTCCCTTTTTCCAGTCACCAGGGACTTCACCTGACTGCTGGCACTTTTCAAATACAATGGAGAGAGGCTTGGCAACTCCATCAGTCAGTTCCCTCAGGACCCTCAGATGCATGTCATCGGGCCCCATAGACTTGTACTTGTTCGGTTTCATCAGGTGCTCTGAAACCTGCTCTTCACTTACAGTGGAAGGGACTTTGCTCCCCCAGCCCTCATCTACAAGTCTCAGGGAAATGTGAGATGTGGGAAGCCTGACTGGCAGTGAAGACTGAGGCAAAGAAGTTGCTGAGTACCTCAGCCTTCTCCATGTTTGTCATTACCAGTTCTCCCTTCTTGTTTATCAGAGAGGGTACACTCTCCTCGGCCTTTCTTTTCTGGCCAATGTACATATAGAATCCCTTCTTGTTATTCTTTGCATCCCTTGCCAAGCTCAGTTCCATCTATGCATTGGCTTTCCTGATCCCATCCCTGCATATCTGAAGAGCATCCCTGTACACTTCCCAGGCCACGTGTCCCTGCTTCCACTGCCTGTGCATTTCCTTTTTGTGCCTCAATTTGACCAGCAGGTCCTTGCTCAGCCATCCTGGTTGTCTGCCCTCCCTGCTCGCTTTCTTACACATGGGGATGGAGAGTTCTTGCGCTCCAGGGAAAACATCTTTAAAGAGTTGTCAGCTCCTTTGTCCCTGAGGACAGTGTTCCAGGGGATCTCTTCCACTAGGTCTTTAAACAGATGAAAGTTCGCTCTTCGCAAGTTCAGAGTCCTGACTTTGCTCTTTGCCAGGCCCATATTCCTTGAGATCACAAACTCTACCAGGCCGTGGTCACTGCAGCCCAGGCTTCCTCTAATTTTAACCTCTTTAATGAGTTGATCTGCATTGGTAAGCACCAGGTCCAGAAACGTTTCTCCTCTTGTTGGTTAACAAGACCCTTTCTCTGTGTACTCCTCTTCCCCTTAAATATGTAGTTTTGAGACTACCAAGTCATAATTTTATGCTAAATATATTTCTCTTATAATGCTTTCTGTTATTGAAAGATACATGTTTCTTATGTGCAGTATAATCCAAAGCACAATGGGGGATATTCTTATCACCTTGTATCTGTTTAATATCCTGATTTTACAGTCATACTTCCAGTTAACACCTTGTCTCATTGTTGTACCTGTGGGACGTTTCTCCCATGTGCCTTAGAAATTTGTCTTAGATTAGGATGAATCAGCCTTTGGAGGTACTAGGCTGTCTCCTTTGGTTGTAGAGCTTAGACAAGAATTGTCATTTAAACATCAAATTTTAAGATTTTTGGAACTATGTATGATGATTCTCATTGAAAACAACCTGCCCCCCCCATGTGTCCTAAATTTGACATTCTAAAGACATTGCTACCTCTAATCAAGTCATTTATACCTTTTGAAAAAATCATCAGTTTGTCTTTAAAATATGAAATTATATTTGAATAAGAATATTAGGGGAAAAGTATCTACAGTGGTTTGAACTAAGTGAAATTGGATGGCAAGGTTAGATTTATTTTATTTTTAAACTTATTTTTTTAAAGGGAAATGAAAGGATAAACTTGGACATTCTGAATAAGAGTCATCAGAATAATATAGATTTTTAAATACTGATTTTATATTTTTACTAATATTTGAAACGACCCTAGATTTTTTGTTTTCATTCCTTTTTATTTTACTATAGCCCTTACCTCCTTATGTAATATGAAGTATAAAGTCTATTTGTGCTTGTAATATGTGTTGACTGTTGTTCTGCCTTGAGGACCTGAGACTCATTCAATAAGTGCTGAATTCTACCTGCCACTTAACATAGTAAATGTTATTAAAGGATTTTACTAATACCAGGAGCTAATTTCCAGACTCCACCTCTTACCCTTTAAATTTTCTGACACATGAATAGGAATATACCAATGGTAGGACAAGTCTTTAGGAAAATTCAGGGTAATCCTTGGCCATTGGAATTCATACATCAGACACTTAGATGATGAGTATTAGGGATCTTGTATTAAAAAACCCTTAGAAAGAAAACCCAGATATTAGTTAATTCAGTTTGTTCCACTTTCATTTTCCTCATAGGCATAGGTACTGTAATAGTATGGAGAAATAATTGACTAGATTTGGGTTTTCTCCACATCTGGATCCAAGTTCATCTTCTAAGTTTATAGGTTTTTATGAGGAACTTAATTTTATTTTTATTTAGGATACATTTATTCTTAAATAGAATAGTCTTCTCAAAAATAAAATACTCGGGTGCACTACTCCTTTATAAAGTTCTGAAAGTCAGGTTAGGTAGGAAAACTCTCAGATTTTACTCCAGAAAACCTGATATGTCCTTGTTGATTACATACTAAAGAAAGTATATCTTTCTGGGAAAGGGCTTAATTTTGTTTTCAGTTACAAAAGCATAAAATTGGTTTCAGTGACAGCGAGTTCAATTTGGACTACAGTAACTGCATGTAACATTTCATTCAGATTGTCCCATGGCTATTAGAAAATGGGAGATTATTGACAAAAGGTAACGAGTAGTGGCACCTTGACTTACAGAATCATAGAATCATAGAATAGCTTGGGTTGGAAGGGACCTTAAAGATCATCTAGTTCCACCTTCCCTGCCATGGGCAGGGACACCTCCCACTAGATCAGGTTGCTCAAAGCCCCATTGAACATGGCCTTAAACACTTCCAGGGATGGGGCATCCAGCGTGTCGACTGCACAACACAGCTTGGTGTCATCAGCAAACTTGCTGAGGGTGCACTCAATTTCACTGTCCATGTAACTGACAAAGATGTCAAATAGCGCTGTTCCAATACTTACCCCTGAGGAACACCACTCATCACTGATCTCCACCTGGACATTGAGTCATTGACTCTTTGAGTGTGACCATCCAGCCCATTCCTTATCCACCAAGTGGTCCATCCATCACATCCACGTCTCTCTAATTTAGAGACAAGGATATCACGGGGAACAGTGTCAAATGCTTTGCACAAGTCCAAGTAGATGATGTCAGTTGCTCTTCCCTATCCACCAAAGCTGTAATCCTGTCATAGAAGGCCATCAGATTTGTCAGGCATGATCTGCCCTTAGTGAAGGCATGTTGGCTGTCAACATTCATCTCCTTATTTTCCATGTGCCTTAGCATAGTTTCCAGGAGGATCTGCTCCATGATCTTGCCAGGCACAGAGGTGAGACTGACTGGCTTGTAGTTCCCCAGGTCTTCCTTTTTTCCCTTTTTGAAAATGGGGGTTATGTTTCCCCTCTTCCAGTCAGTGGGAACTTCACTGGACTGCCACGACTTCTCAGATATGATGGAGAGTTCTCAGCTGAGATTTTCAATAAGTAAATTTATTAGGTGCCTCATTTAAGGTGTCTTTAATATGTGTGTGTAAAAACTACTTACTTGGAAGAAAGTTTGGCATCAGACAGAATGAATTACCAGTCAAGATACATTTAATATGATGCTGCTCTCTAGTAACAATGATACATTTGTATAATTAAAATTAATGGGAAGAGATACATTCTAAGGTATCAAATTTTAAAAATATTCATTTGTAAGATTACAAATGATATTGGTTGATATTCTGAAAAGGACCATTCAGTTCTTCATAGACTCAGATGACATGACTGCTTTCACCATTACTTCAATGGCATTGCATGTAGTAAAGGCAATAAAGTCTAAATAAAACAGGGTCCTTAAATGACTTGTATGGTCATGAGTTCTTGATTATTCTTTTAAGTTCAACACTATCTCATTTTTCCATAGTGCCAACCGTGGATGTATTTCAGATTGCTACTAAGGAAAGATTTGGGCTGGGACATCAGCTGAAAAAGTAAGTCTGGAAAAGTATAAACCCCTGTTTTTAGGTAAATATTATATACTCTTTAGTTCCTGGTCCATGTCAAGTAGGATAAAATTCACAGGTTTTCAGTCTGGTTGAATCAAAGTGTTTTGTACTTGTTTTTCTTTAAATAAAAAAATAACAATTTTTACCTCTTTAAGTTTAGTTTTGACAGTTGTTGAGGAGAACCAGATTTGTTCTGCCTGCCATGGCTTTCTGTTACTTTATTGCCATTTAGAAAGTATGCTACAAAAGTTTGAAAAAGCTGTAGCTAAGAGCATTTGATTTCATGTTTCTGCTTAGATTGTGAAGCCTCTGTAGCAGGAATCTTTTTGAGCAATTTTTTGAGAATCTTTTTGAGCATAAGGGGGCAATGCTTTCAAGGCGTCCTCTACGATGAACTACAGTAATTAGGCCACCCAAGTTTTGAGGATGAGATGGAAGAATAGTAGAGAAAAATTAGCAGTTTCATATGTTCATGATAAAATTTAATTTAATAAAATTTTGCTGAGTCTGGACTCAGCTGGACTCGCTCCAGGAGCTCCATGTCCCTCTTGTACTGGGGAGCCCGGAACTAGATACAGTACTCCAGGTGAGGCCTCACCAGGGCTCAGTAGAGGGGGAGGATCAACTCATAATGAAATGGAAAAGGAACTGTGCTGCAGTGAGTCATACTGTTCCCATTCATCTCCTCTGCTCCTTTAGTATGAATGGACAATTTTCTCTACCTGTTAAAAAACATTCTGTTAGTTTCAGCTACTAAATATTTCACGTGTAATGAAAACTTAAGTTTTTAAAATAATCATTCCTTTCTCCATGGTGCTCTGATTTCTTTCCAGTTTATAATAGCTACAAGTGTGATGAATGTTTCAAAATAGGGCATCTTCATTATCATTTCCAAAGGAAACTAGGAATGTGCATACACAGCTAGGTCAGGCAACCAGGCCTGCAACCTTGCAAATGTATTACCATAAAACTGAGCCTGAGTTCATGCACAGGCAATTCTTCACTTCCAGATGCAAAACACTTCTAGAGCAGAGTTGTTTGAGTCCCCAGATCTTTTAATACAGTGATCCAAAGATGTCTTGCTTTATTATTTCCACGGTGGGAATTTGTTTTAAAATTGGCACAGTTCTTATTAGAACAGCATCCCAAAGCCTTCCTTTAAAACAGCTGTCAATTCCTATACTGTTTCTCACCATGATACCAGAAGATTGCTTTAACCTGGGGAAAACGTGCATAGATTAGGTTCAATTTATTCCCCGATTACCCCCGAAATCATTGTTTTGAGAGGAACATAGATCAGCCGAAACTGGGAGATAAGTCTAAAGCAAATATTATAATACAGACTTCTGTACATGTTTCTTGGTAATAGAGAGTGCTGTGAATCTAGTAAATGTCCTTATAGCTGGGTGTAAACTTCTCCTGCCTAACAGGGAGTACTGAAGTACCTAAATTAGGATTTAAATATTTTCAAGGAGGAAAAAATGACACTTCTTTGTGGGAAAGGAATTCGCAGGTGGCTTTGCGCTGTTTCACACATCCCTGAATTAGAGATAATGAGGAAACAAGCAGTAGAAACGAAAACTTGAGCAAGGTCGAGATAAAGTAAATTGACTACAGTGTTAAAGATGAGCTTTGGGCAGTGGCCAATTGCTGGCTGGCTCGAGGCACGTGTCAGAGGGTCTCTAACCAATTGTATGACAGATTCGGGTGCGTGGACAGCGCGTGGGGCTACAGGGAAAGTATATGTAGTAGTGAAAAAGGGCAATAAATGGTCTCCTGTTCAAGAGCCATCAGGAGTCCGTGTCGTGCATCCCTTCACTTCTTGATGACAAATCTCTCTTACGACATCAGTCTCTCAGTGCCTCTCTCCCACCACAGATTCTCTACAGGGAGTCTGAACTACCAAAAAAATCAGGCATTTAATTTTCAGGAATTTTGACTATGACTAAAATAAGGCAAAGTGAGGTTGGACTTGAAAGAAGGAGCCATGAGAATACTGGCAGTGACAAAGTAGGGGTGTCTACCTTAGGAAACTAGCTGAAAACACAGTGGGGGGAAAAAATGTGATTTCTAATAATGGGAACCTATATTTAGGATTCTTCAATACACAAAATGATTTCGAGACTTGGAGGAAGATTCATCTGATGAAATGCAGAGATTCAGAGTGTGAACACCTACATCTTAATAGTCAGCCTAGGCCCTCTTTATAATCAGTGGAGAAAATAACTACGGTGCTGATAATCTATACCGTGATTCACATCTGTCTTGGTTTTGGCTGGGACAGAGTTAGTTTTCTTCCTAGTATCTGGTATATCTTGTGTTTTGGATTTAGGATGGGAATAATGCTGATAAATACACTGATGTTTGAGTTGTTGCTGAGCAGTGTTTACACAGAGCCAAGGACTTTTCAGCTTCTCATACTGCCCTGCCAGCAAGGATGATGGAAGTGCACAAGAAGCTGGGAGGGGACAGAACCAGGACAGCTAACCCAAAACGGCCAAAGGAATATTCCATACCCTATGATGTCATGCTGAACAAGAAAACTGGGGGAGTTGGACACTGCTCAGGGACAGGCTAGGCATCGGTCAGTGGGTGGTGATGCATTGTGCATCCCTTTTTTTGTATATATCATTATCATTAACAATTTTCCTTTCTTTTTTGGTCCTATTAAGCTGTCTTCACCTCAAGCCATAAGCTTTTACTTTTTTTCCTGATTCTCTCTCTCCCCCATCCCCCTGTGTGTGTTGGGAGTGAGCAAATAACTGCCTGCCAGGTTAAACCACAACAGTCCTTTGGATGCCCAAAACCGACAGCTCTGCCCAGAACATGTTAAAACAAGATTTGTTACAAGCATTATATTATTTTAATAGGTGCTGGTCACAATGTTGTTTTATTCATTTACAGTGTTGTTTTATGTTTTCAAGGTTGTTTTTTATTAATTCCTTTCTTTTTGTATAACATCTCAGGGGGCTGGCCTAAGTTTGTTTATGGTTTTGCCATTTTTTATATAGCATGTGTTCATATTACACCAACCATGAACTTAATCTGGTATTTGTACTCAGTATGGCCATCATTTTTGCACTTCAGGAACCTTACTGTGAAAACTATTAACAAATACACTCTTTATTCTAGGCGACTTAAAATACGTTTTGAAATTTTTGAATATCCTTGGGATGTTCAAACCAGCATGATCCTATTGCTATGTCTCTTGAATGTGTTTCAGTTTTTTTCTAAGGTTAGACAACTATTCAAAAATACCACCTAGACATCTGCCCTGAAGCAGGATGGTTATGGGTGGCAAGGTGAGTGAGAAGATATGGGCAGGTGTCCTGGTTATAACTGAGACAGAGTTAATTTTCTTCCTACTAGCAGTCCGTGCCATGGACTGATCCAGACTACACTGGAACAGGGGGAAGCTCCTGAACACCTGCAGTACATTGACGACATCTTCGTGTGGGGTGACACAGCAGAGGAAGTTTTTCAGAAAGGGAGGAAAACAGTCCAAATTCTTCTGAAGGCCGGTTTTGCCATAAAACAAAATAAGGTCAAAGGACCTGCACAGGAGATCCAGTTCTGAGGGATAAAATGGTAAGGTGGATGTCGTCAGATTCCTATGGATGTGATCAACAAAATAACAGCTGTCTCCACCAACTAGCAAACAAGAAGCACAAGCTTTCTTAGGCATTTTGGAGAAAGCATATTCCAAATTACAGTCCAATTGTAAGCACTGTCCATCAAGCGATCCAGAAGATCGCTTGATGGAGAGTGCTTACATTTCAAATGGGGCCTAAATGTACTGAATTCTTTCTGCAACCAGGAAAGGGAGCTCAAAAAGATCAGATGTAATGAGCTGGGTGTGATGCTATTAGCAGAGTCAGGCTCAGCAAAATTTAGCCACCTCAGTCCAATAGGACAATCAACAGAAGCGTTCATCTACCTCTTCTGTTCAGAAAGACTGGTTAGGCACTGGAATGGGTTGCCCAGGGAGGTGGTGGAGTCACTGTCCCTGGGGGTGTTTAAGGAAAGGTTGGATGTGGTACTTAGGGATATGGTTTAGTGGGTAATATTGGTGGTAGGGGGGATGGGTGGATCAGATGACCTTGGAGCTGTTTTCCAACCTTAATGATTCTATAATTCTATGATTTCTGGGGGCTAGTTTAAGGTTATTATTTTGCTGTAATGTGTAACATTGGCTTATGATATGATAAAATTATTAGTCATAAGACTAATTTTGTATTTGTACTCAGCATTGCCATCAACTTCGGAAACCCTATCTCAGCAACTATTAATAATTACACCTTTCACCTTTTCTCCTCAGGGAGCCAGTCTGTGGGGGGAACAAGGGGGGATACTTTTTCCCACTTCTGCACACTCCCTTCCTCCTTAACCTCCCCCTTCTCATCCAGGAAAGTTCGGATAGCTCTTCAAAACTTTGAATATCCTTGGGATGTTCAAACCAGCACGTTCTTATTGTTATGTCTCCTGAATGTGCTTCAGGTTTTGTCTAAGGTTAAACAATTCTTAGGAATATCATCCAGAGATCTGTCCTGAGGCAGGATAGTTATGAGTGGCAGGGAGTGTGGGAGGATATGGACATGCACCTAGAGCAGCGGGCGCCTCCAATGTTTTGGAACTTCACCCCTGAACAACTGCAAAATCCTAAAAAACTGGCAGAACTTTGAAAAATGTGTGTCATCACCCTGGCAATTCCAAAGAGACGCAAATCACTGCAACGTGCTAGGGCTTGTCCTATGCTTACTGAGCTGCAATCAACACCACTCCAACCCTTGTGACAGGCCCTGCAGCCGTTCCAACCTCTGTGTCGGGCCCTGAGGACACTCCAACCCCTGTGATGGGCCCCATGGTTGGGCCTGAGTACCAACTTGTGCCAGTATCAGTCACCCCTATATGCAAGATGAAACAATGGATGAGAAAGTCAGGTCACTTAGAAAGGAGAGGAACTCCTACTCAGACTGGGGAATAAGAAGAAGACAAGGCACGCTACTCTGAAGTGGATGGGCCAGCAGAGGAACAGGAAGACAAAGAGGAAGATATCATAAAAGCATCAATAACTACCCGATGCCTATCCCAGCGTGAGCGACGAGATGTGCAAAAAGATTTCAGTCATTGTCCAGGTGAGCACCTTGTCACCTGGCTGCTCCGGTGCTGGGACACCGGAGCCAATAGTCTGGAATTAGAGGGCAGGGAAGCCAGGAGGCTGGGATCCCTCGTCAGGGAAGTGGTCATTGACAAAGCAATTGGAAAAGGAGCACAAGTCTTCACCCTCTGGAGGCGTCTCCTGTCAGGTGTGAAGGAAAGGTATCCCTTCAAGGAAGATCTTGTATGTCAATCAAGCAAGTGGACCACCATGGAGAGGGGAATCCAGTACCTGAGGGAATTCGCCATACAGGAAGTCATTTATGATGATCTAGACAACAAACAGATATCCAGAGATCCAGATGAAGTCAAGTGTACACAACCCATGTGACAGAAGTTTGTATGGAGTGCACCATCATATGCCAGCTCATTGGCAGTAATGACCTGGAAAGACCATGAGGAACCCGCAGTGGATGAATTGAATAGACAACTCCGGCAGTACGAAGAAAGTCTCTCCTCTTCCCCACAGGCCTGAGTCTTGGCTGTGGAGAAACTTTCTCAAGAAGTCCACCAAATTAAATAGAATATATCTTCCTCGCTGGGAGAGAACATATCTTCCCATGCTGGGGGTGCACACGAAGCTGGGAGGGGACAGAACCAGGACATCTGACACAAACTGGCCAAAGGGATATTCCATAGCACATGATACCATGCTTAACAATAAAACTTGGGGGGGGGGGGGGGTGGGGGGGGGGTGGGGGGTGGTGTGGTTGGTGCCTCTGCTCAGGGTCTGGTTGGGCACCAGTCAGCAGGTGGTGAGCAATTGCATTGTGCAGCAATTGCTTTGTATATTCTTTTATCATAATAATATTTTCCCTTCTTTTTCTGTCCTATCAAACTGCCTTTCTTCATTTCAACCAACGAGTTTTACTTTTTTAAAAAAAAAAAACTCTCCCCCATCCCCCTGCGTAAGGGAGGAGTGAGTTAACAGCTGCACAGTGATTAGCAGGTTGAAGGCTGCGCAGGTTAAATCAGAACAACATCATCCTAAACTAACGTCAAAAGTCACTCAATTTAATCAAACCCTAAATGTACTGAATTCTTTCTGCAACCAGGAAAGGGAGCTCAAATAGATCAGATGCAATGAGCTGGGTGTGATGCTATTAGCAGAGTGAGGCTCAGTAAAATTTAGCCACCTCAGTCCAAAAGGACAATTAACAGAAGCATTCATCTACCTCTTAAGCACCATTAAGGTTCTAATCTCTTCAGTACTCTTCAGCAAAGCTCAGTAGATGAGGAGGTGCTCTAGAAATCTAGAACAAGCTCTGCATGTCTCTGTGAGACCTATATAAAAACATAGCGTGAGAGTTAACCAGGACCATCTCTCCTGTCAGCTGTATTTGAAAAGTGAAGTGAGAGCTACTTGTTTGTACATTCAGAAATTAAAAGTCCAGCTCAACAGAAAGACATAATTGAGGCCTTCAGAGAACTTCAGGCTGGGGAAGAGATGGGGTTTCATCAGCACACCTCTCTACATTTACAAATTTGCATGGGTATCCCAGTGTGTGGCACGTTAGATGTTGCAAATGTAGACATCCAACTGTCTTCAGACATCAGATGAAGAGCTGATGTTCAGATCCCAAAGTTATATTCTAAAGTGAAAAAGCTTATGTACACTGCCCCAAGTTTCTTCCTTTGAGGAAACTTCCAAAGGCAGTCTTCAGACACTTTGCTAAATAATTTATTTCCAGTGGCTAGACTCACTAGTGCTAGTTAAAGTTAACTGAACGCAATATTTGCTCTTCCAAAAAACATGTTGCTTACGTAGAAATGCATAGTCAGTGACATATGCTTCGGTAATCAGAGAAAAATGGCCTTTTTCAGATCTTATGGAAAAGTGCATTTTAACTTTTGACTTTACTGAAGTCCTGTAACTATTGTAAACCAAGGTTAAACGGTGATTTAGAAACATAGTTTAATATACTTTGTTTTAAGGCGCATACAAAATCATGAAAGAAAACAAGTAATTATATGGTTATAACTACATTAATAACTGAACTTAGGGAGCAAGCCTGTATTAAATTCCTGATCCTTGAGAAGAGAGGAAAAAAACACTATGTAGCAACATCAATAGGGACTTTCCCACTGTTAATAATAAAAACAACAGATGTACAGTGGATAGCTGTATCCCATCAGTATGAACAGGAAGTAGCTTATTAATTGCATGAGAGTAGTAACAGTTCATTAGGTAAATAAATTAGGTAAATAAATGGGAATTATCTCCAAATAACAATGGCTCCCTTTATTAGGGACCCATTTGACCTAGTTGAATACAACAGAACAAGAAATCAGGGTTACTCTAATTGCATGGAAGGAAAACAGTAGAAGCACCTTATTAGTAACATCTGAAAATGTCATGCATAAAACAGTGTATTTACAGCTATGAGTACACAAATAAGTGCTACTTACCAAAGAGTACTCATATGGGGAATACAAGTCCAAATAAATTCTCAAAGAGACTGAGAAAACTACACATGCTATAGAAAGTCAGACATGTAATGAGGATTAAATAAGCTTACCTGAGCCCCAGTTGCAATTTCATCCGCAGCTTCATTCATCACTCCTAATGTTTGGAAAGCAAATACACAGAGCTCCCGTTCACAAACAGTAGGCTAAACAGAAAAAGAAAGTTAATTATATTTTTGTCCTAGTTTGGGGTTATTGGTTTTACCATTAAATACCTACAACAAAAAATATTTAATGGTAACTATGTTCTCCAGATATAAACTGCAACATTCATTTCAGATTATGAATACATGTCAATTATTGAGGAAGATACATTAGAGGAGCATCTTAATAATCTGCAGAACAAGTGTTAAGAACTCTAAAACTTGTAAGTACTCATAAAGGCTAAACTTAAAAGAAATCCAAACAGATTACAACACCAAAATTACAGACATAGTACCCAAACATCCATCTAAACTGTCCTATCAGATTGAAAATATCTTACAGAACTAAAACTCATAGAGAACAAATCCAGAATGTAACGGTGGCACATCCACTCCATATATGCAGGGTTATTATTTGCAGTTTGTTATTTCACTATTGAGAACACACTTAAAAATCTGATCCAGAAGACAAAATATTGAAGAAGCTACATTTAATTTTTAAAACTAATTTAACAATGTATTTGTAAACTTTAAGACAATGCATTATATGAATAGAATAAACATTGCATCTGTGAAGGCTACGTTATTTTTATAAATAAAGGAGCTTGAAGCCTTTTTTATGATTTAAAAAAAAAAGTTTGCTGTTGAAACCTTTTTTATTTTGCCTATCTTCAAAAAAAATCAATTCACAATGCCATCACAACAATTACATAAAAATATATTTAAATTTCTGAATCAAATAATAGCAGAATCAAATAGATCACAGTTTTAAGTAAAGAGAACAGGCATTTCTTTATATGCTTTCTAATTGGTTACACCCCTTACAGCAACTTCACACTTATTTACTGAAAGATAATTAGGAGATCAACTTTTTAAAGGCTCAAGCAATGAATCATACAAAGTGAATTGTTATAAGTATTCAAAACAAACAAACAGTTGAAACAAATATAAGAAAGATAAATAAATTAAAATCTTCCTTAAAATTGACCCCAATAAACATAGCTTTTTATTGCAGTGCTGAAAAAAAAAAATCTTTGGATGCTTTTATAACTAAAAATTCTGAGTCTAGTTACCATGATAATCACTAAAGAATTTGCAGCAGTATGTTTGGAAGTTCAAGCCAATGTGTCTAATAAGCACTTGCAGAAATAATTTTTTTAAAAAATGTATCAAGCACACAAACCAAACATAAAATTTAGTTGAATTCCATCTCAGGAAACAGCTTTGTCAGTAATAGGTATACTGCTGTATTTGTAGTCATTTGTTTCATAGCCTTTAAAATATGCACTTGGTTTTCAAAGATTCTAAACTTTCATAAACATCTGAAATGTACTGCATTGACATATTCTCACATTAATTTCTTTACAAGTGCTATCATCTTTCAAGTCTAATAGTGTGTCATCCATTTTATTTATTTTATCTGTTACATTCCATTAGGCAGCAGATGAAGCCTAACATGATCCAATTCACCGTGCCATTGCAAACTAGACAAAAATAGCGCACTAGACAAAAATCAAAAATTTTATGAAACTTTATGCCTCCTGAATATTTTTTAGAATAAAAGCTTCACAAGACAATACTTATAAAATAATATTTTAAGGAATGCAAAGAGCAAAGGACCACAGTCTAGTGGTATGTACTTCAATATTCAGACAATACATTTACAGAAAATACCTCAAAATTGAACACAAAAGCTCCAAAAGCATTCACTAGAACCTCATATTCTAGTGGGATATAATATATAATAAATTACATGATAATAAAACCAGAAGAACTACTTTGCTAACTTTGTCAATCTCTTTCAAAACACAAGGGAAAAAAAATCCCAGTAATGGAAATGGGTTTCATCAAACTCATTTCTTTCTGAGAAACAAACACTTCAGGAAGCCACGTGGTTCTGATGTACAAAATTCTAAAAAATAATAAACAACATTTACAGATTACGCTCTTTTTTTTTTTTTATCTTGGTATTTTTTAAAAAAGTAAATTATTGTAGTGGGTTTACGTGGCAAGGTTATGGTAATGGGGGGCTGCAGGGGTGGCTTCTGTAAGAAGAATACAGAACCTACCCCATGTCAGATAAGAGCCAGTTTCAGCTGGCTCCAAAGGGACTTGACACAGCCCAGAGACGAGCCAATAAGCGATGCCGTTTGCAGCTCTGTGAGAGTATATTCAAGAAAGGGGACAAATACAACAGCTGCACAACAGCATCTGGGAGAGTGAGGAGTGAGAAAGAGCCTTGCAGACACCAAGGTCGGTGAAAGACGGGGAGGAGGTGCTCCGGGCACCGGAGCAGAAGTTCCCCTGTGGCCTGTGGAGAGGACCATGGTGGAGTAGGCTATCCCCCTTCAGCCCATGGTGTACCACGGTGGAGAAGATTTCCATGCTGCAGCCTGTGGAGAACCCCTGCTGGATCAGACTCCAGGCCGGACCTGTAGCCCGTGGAGAGGGGACCACGCAGGAGCAGGTGACCTGGCAGGAGCTGTTGTCCATGGGAGACCCAGGTTGGAGCAGTGTGCTCCTGAAAGATGGACCCCGTGGTACAGACTCATATTTGGAGTAGTTCTTGAAGAGCTTCTGCCTGTGGGAAGTCCACGCAGGATCAGTTCAGGAAGGACAGCATCCCGTGGAAGGGACCCCACATTGGAGCAGGGGAAGGGAGTGATCGTGAAGGAGCGGCAGAGACGAAGTGCTCTAGACTGACCGCAACCCCCATTCCCCTGTTCCCCTGCGCCACTCAGAGGTGGAAGAGGGTGGATGGGGGGAAGGCGGTTTTTAGTTTTTCTTTGTTTCTCACTGCTATAGCTTGTTAGTAATAGGCAATAAATGTCTCTAATCTCCCTATGCTGAGTCTGTTTTGCCAGTGACGATAATTGTTGAGTGATCTCCCTGTGCTTATCTCAACCCGTGAGCCCTTTGTCATCATATTTTCACTCCCTATTCCTTTGAGAAGGGGGAGTGAGCTAGGTGGTGGAGGTGGTAAAGTTTAGCTAACCATCTGTGTGAAACCACCACACTGACTCAAAGAAAAATTATTGATATCCAGAGGGGTTTTTTTATTTTTTTTTGTCATCTTATTAAATACATTCTTGAAATTTTTTATCCTGTATTTTGTCCTTGTCTGTTACATATTTTAAATCCATTCAATTATGTTCTTTTACCAATGGGTTTAGCATTGGTAAATAAGGAAATCTGGAAGGCAGTAAGATAGACATTAACTACACTTCTTAAATTATACTATGTATGAGCAAAATATGAAAATATATTTATATTGTACTTATTATAATCAGATCCTTAAACATAATAACCACTTTTGTTAATGACTCGTTATCTCATTAAATTTAAATGTTTGTAATAAAAGTAATTATTACATGCTGAATTCCCAAAACAAGATATTTCTCTAGTATTATATCAGCAAAACTGTTATTAAATTATTAAATATATATTATAGTTATTAAAATAATTATTTCTTCCCTAGAATATTATTACCAGCTCTAGAGTAAAATAAAGAATTTCATACAGTATTAAACAAATGTTAAAACCCTTTTAATTTAGAACCAAATAATGTTGAAGTTTCTTTACTACCTTATATCTGCTTTGCAAGATATGTTTTTTTAGCTAGATGAACCAAATCATATGGTTGAAAAGAACTTTTGGAGAATAGTTGAGACAGGGAACAAGATAAAGGATGTTGATTCCATAGGTCTTAGCCAGCACAATTGTATGTTAACCACAAGGACAGGACAACCCCAAAGATAAGGGAGTAAAAGACTGTATGCATAGATAATGGAACCAGCAAGAACTGGCTTGACTGCTGAAGTCTGTCAAAGAAAGGAAAGGTCAGAAGTTTAGCAGTGAGGAAGACTTCTGGCCTTCATCAAAAGACCACCAGAGTACGCCAGACGACCACCCAAGGACTCCAGTACGCATGTGAATAGGGGCGGGAACCTACATTAATGGTTCTTCGGAGACCTGATGAATAAGCAAGATGCTTACAGGAAATGAAATGAATATGTATCTAAATTCTGTGACAACAAGCAACGATCAGGAATTAGAAGGGAGGAAAAAAAGACCTTTCTAATGAGTGAAATGACTTAATTTTGTCATCTTAAAATAATAATAATAATGTGAAATATAATATATGCACAAGATTGTGTTCCTGGTTAAGACAGAACTGATTGACATGGCTTTGGCTGGGATAGAGTTAATTTTCTTCATAGTGGCTTGTATGATGCTGTGTTTTGAATTTTTGATGAAAATACTGGTGATAGTGTTAGTGTTGGGGAAAACCAAATGGATGTCTTAATGTTTCTTAGGTGACGGGTCATAAAATATAGATAAGCGATATCAAATGCATTTACATTATCAAATTTATCTATACTAAGATATTTAGGGAGTATACCGAACAGTCAAATGAATCCTTGAAAGGGACCCCTGTGAGAGAACAGGTACAACCTGACCTTTGATAAGAACCTGAAAATGCTGAAATGAGTTGAACCAGAACCAAGGAGCGGAGAGAGCATGCGTCGAGTGAGAAAGGTGAAAAGTTTAACAGAGAGGAAGACTCCTTACTTCATCTGGACGACCACCTGGACGACCACCAGAGAGCACCACGCATGTGCAAATGGGAGGAGAGCTAATTGGAATGGAATGCGAGGCTGATGTTGCAACCTGTAATGAATATGTATACCTTACGTAATATTGAATGTATAAATAACGATCGGGATGTAACGGGACTGGAAGCCAGATTTGGGCACCTGCCCCGGCTTCCAGTGCTGAATAAAGCACCTTCATATAATCACTTGGTGGTTATATGGTTGCCGACCAAAGACTGACCAAAGGGATATTCCACACCATATGACATCATGCTGAACAATAAAAGCTGGGGAAAAGAAGGAGGAAGAAGGGGATGTTCAGAGTGATGGTATTTGTCTTTCCAAGAAACTGTTACTCATGATGAGCCCTGCTTTCCTGGAAGTGGTTGAACACCTGCCTGCTGATGGGAAGTAGAGAATGAATTCCTTGTTTTGCTTTGCTTGTGCATGTGGCTTTTACTTTATTTAGTAAACTGTCTTTATCTCAGCCCATGAGTTCTCACACTTTTACCTTTCCAATTCTTTCCTCCATCCCACCTGGGGAGAGTGAGTGAGGAGCTGTGTGGTACTTAGCTGCCTGCTGGGGTTATGTTTATTTCCAATACTGAATCTAATATGTTAATTGGACAGAAATCAGGATAATTTAACTATTTTAACTA
Organism: Cygnus olor; assembly: GCF_009769625.2. Classification (NCBI taxonomy): domain Eukaryota; kingdom Metazoa; phylum Chordata; class Aves; order Anseriformes; family Anatidae; genus Cygnus; species Cygnus olor. The sequence goes on along the minus strand of NW_024429075.1, from coordinate 691,845 downwards.
TTATTTAATCCTTGTGAATGAGATACCAACTGCTTGAAAAATGTCATAAAAAACATTCCAAAATCAGTTTTTGAAGCAGTTCAAGTCTAGGGAGGAAAATCTGGCCATTAATTACAAACAAATAATAGCCCAAGTCTCACTGATCTAAACAAAAAGTGTGTTAAGAATAAATTCAAAGACAGTAACACAAGGCACACTCTAATGATTCAAATGAGAAGACTTACTGTTTTCAGGATGCTTACCGTGTCTGCCTTTTCCCTGTCTCCTTAGCACAAAACCTATGTCTGACCTTGTGCTTCCCACTGTTTTTCAAAGCTGAGCAAAGAGCAACTTCAGAAGAGACTGGCTGTAGAGCTCTTGAGAGCTGTGCAGAATAGGTCGTCTTTCAGGAGGAAGCAGCCTCTTTCTCTATGATTCTTTACATAAAAAAAAAAGGAGCTGTTTGGATGTAACGGCTGCAGTCCCAACTCTCACTAATTCTTCTGAGGCTGTTTCTCAATCCTTCTATAGAGTGAAATTTGTAGGACTCAGATCTCTATTAGCAATAACTGCATGAAATAGCACAGCCTATGCTATGCAAAAGGCCAAATACTTTTTCTTCTTGGGATCCACATATTCATTGAAGTTTTCCTGTGCTTTGCAGAAAGACTGCAAATTGTGCCATGCAGTGATTTCAGGGAATCTGTAGTTTTCAGTGGTATTCAATATAAGCGTTTATGTATCCAGCTATGCATTTATAACTTTGGGTTCATTGTAAATATTCATTAGATCTCACTGTACTCTTGAAATAAATGCTGAAGAAAGATGCTATGAGGAGAAATTGCATTCATCCTCATCTCATATGAAAAAGCTATGAATACCTACAGGGAAGTTGCCAGCTTTACTGACTTTTAAAAAAGGGATGGAATGATGTACTGGGCCATGGACCTTTATTTAAAGAAAAAAAAAAAGTTACAGCTTCATGATGTATTGATGTATGTTAAAGGTTCCAGGGAACCTTTGTCTTCCCCCTTCACAGTAATCCAGATGAATCCAGCCGCAGTTCCCTGTGAAAGCATTAGGTTTGTGTTTTGAAGTTACCCCCATCTACACACTGTGTTTTTATCTATGCATGCATTTGTGGAGTACACGCAGGGACTGTATCTAGCAATTCTTCTGTATGTTAGGGAAGTAGCTGTTTGTCCATAATTGGCTCCACAAAGAAATTCCCAGGAGAAATGTAAGAATTTCGTCTTTATTCATCTTCAGTAAGTCAATAAGATAGTCTCTTTATTTATCCTCAATAAATCACTAAGATAGCCTAACAACATCGAAAGATTCCCGTGTATGATGACAGGATCCCTGAACCAGCAGGGAACATTTGCGTGATTAGATTAGTATTGTGGGCTCTGGAGCAAGACAGGCATTCACTGTAAGAGCATAAAGCTGAACATATGCAATTGTACTATGCAGCTCTTCTACAACAGACATAGAATCATAAAGGTTGGAAAAGAGCTCCAAGATCATCTGGTCCAACTTTCCCCTACCACTAATATCACCCACTAAACCATGTCCCTAAGCACCACATCCTTAAACACCCCCAGAGACGGTGACTCTACCACCTCCCTGGACAACCCGTTCCAGTGCCTGACTACCCTTTCTGAGAATAAGTTTCTCCTGATTTCCAACCTGAACTTCCCCTGGCGCAACTTGAGGCCATTCCCTCTAGTCCTATCGCTAGTTATCTGCAAGAAGAGGCTGACCTCCAGCTCCCCACCACTTTCTTTCAGGTAGTTGTAGAGAGCAATAAGGTCTCCCCTGAGCCTCCTCTTCTCCAGGCTGAACAATCCCAGCTCCCTCAGCTGCTCCTCATAGGACTTGTGTTCCATACCCCTCACCAGCTTCGTAGCCCTTCTCTGGACACGCTCCAGGGCCTCAATGTCCTTCTTGTAGTGAGGGGCCCAAAACTGAACACAGTACTCGAGGTGCAGCCTCACCAGAGCAGAGTACAGGAGGACGATCACCTCCCTGGTCTTGCTGGCACACAATTCCTGATACAACCCACAATGCCGTTGGCCTTCTTGACCACCTGGGCACATCTTCCATATAATGGTACATCTGCCATGTGGATCTAGTGCCTGAATTAAGCTATTCAAAAAGACACATCTTGTCATCAAGTTGCTTTTCTATTGTGGGAAAGATGTCAAGATTTTAAGAAAGCAAAAGTAAATTTAAATAGATATTAAAAACAGACCACCACCCCCAAAATGTTATCTAGGAAAGAGTCACAATCCTCAGAAGAAAGCTTGCACTGAGAGAGACTGATTGAAAGATATTGTATAACCAAGATAAAAACATAGGCTGTAAAGCAAATCTGCAGAAAGGAAAAACTTTATCTCACAGCTTCGCTTGGTATCTTCAGCTGTCCTGAGGCTGACATCAGAATTGTTCAAGCCATTAATAACCAGCACAAAAAATTACACCAAGGTATGGGAGTTTTAAGTATCAAGAAAAGTATTAAAAATATATATATTTTTTGTGTGATGGCAATTCTTAAATTTTTAAACTGAATTTCAAGGCAATTAAACTACACTACAGTTCAGGAAAGGTGCCAGGTTGACACACTGGAGGACTGTGGAATCAAATTCTGGCATCAATGAGTATGGCTTCTTTGCAACTGCATAAAAACTCCGTTAAATGCCAGAAAATTAAGCCTAAATACATTTCAAAAGAACTTCTCAAGCAATAACTTTGCTATGCTTTTATAAATTCATATGCCACCTTTGTCATTGAAAAAAGGTCCAAGTGGTAGAAGGGAAAATCATCATTAAGGACATGACCCCATGTGCATCTGTGTAGAGGAACTATTCTTTAAAGGAAGAGAATGATGAACCATCCAGAGCTACGTAGTCAGTGGCATCTTTTGTAATACAACCAACTATAGATAGAGCCTAACTAATTAATGGCTTTGAGACGTGGGTACCTGTAGAAAATGGGTTCAGGACACAAAATCTAAAAATAAAAACAGACAGTAGCAAGGTTCTTATCATTATGACAGCTGATGAAGTTACTGTATCAAAACCATGAGCACTCTAGATATTTATGAAGGCTAGAGATACTACATATGAGATCTGTTAAGTGGCATAAGGCTAGATCCCTTGTAGTCTTATCTTAAATGACAGCCCCCTGCATTCTGCTTAATAAAATACCATATTTCTGAGATCTGCTGTTACATCAGTATTAAATGTAAAGTGCTCTTTCAATTGGGTCATTCTTTATTACTTTTATATACATTATATATATACACACACGTACATATATATAAAAAAGATAAAAGAAAATGTTTTTATAAATACATTAACATGAAAAGGAGGACTAAGGAGAGTCTCCATCCTTTACTGGATGCAAGGGGAAACTTAGTGACAAGAGACGAGGAAAAGGCTGAGGTGCTTAATGCCTTCTGTGCCTCAGTTTTAGCAGCAAGACCAGTTGTTCTCTGGATACCCAGTCCCCTGAGCTGGTGGAAGGGGATGGGGAGCAGAATGTGGCCCTCATAATCCACGAGGAAATAGTTGGCAACCTGCTACAGCACTTGGATGTACGCAAGTCGATGGGGCCGAATGGGATCCACCCGAGGGTACTGAGAGAACTGGTGGAAGAGCTGGCCAAGCCGCTTTCCATCATTTATCAGCAGTCCTGGCTATCAGGGGAGGTCCCAGTTGACCGGCGGCTAGCAAATGTGACGCCCATCTACAAGAGGGGCCAGAAGGTAGACCCGGGAAACTATAGGCTTGTTAGTTTGACCTCAGTGCCAGGGAAGCCCATGGAGCAGATTATCTTGAGTGTCATCACGCGGTACTTGCAGGGCAACCAGGCGATCAGGCCCAGTCAGCATAGGTTTATGAAAGGCAGGTCCTGCTTGATGAACCTGACCTCCTATGACAAAGTGATGCACGTAGTGGATGAGGGAAAGGCTGTGGATGTGGTCTACCTTGATTTCAGTAAGGCTTTTGACACCATTTCCCACAGCATTCTCCTCAAGAAACTGGCTGCTCATGGCTTGGACTGGCATACGCTTCGTTCGGTTAAAAACTGGCTGGATGGCCAGGTCCAAAGAGTCGTGGTGAATGGAGTTAAATCCAGTTGGAGGCCGGTCACTAGTGGAGTCCCCCAGGGCTCAGTGCTGGGGCCAGTTCTCGTCAATATCTTTATCGATGATCTGGATGAGGGGATCGAGTGCACCCTCAGTAAGTTTGCAGATGACACCAAGTTAGGTGCGTGTGTCGATCTGCTCGAGGGTAGGAAGGCTCTGCAGGAGGATCTGGATAGGCTGGACCGATGGGCTGAGGCCAACTGTATGAAGTTCAACAAGGCCAAGTGCCGGGTCCTGCACCTGGGGCACAACAACCCCAAGCAGCGCTACAGGCTGGGAGATGAGTGGTTAGAAAGCTGCCTGGCAGAGAAGGACCTGGGAGTATTGGTTGATAGTCGGCTGACTATGAGCCAGCAGTGTGCTCAGGTGGCCAAGAAGGCCAACAGCATCCTGGCTTGTATCAGAAGCAGTGTGGCCAGCAGGACTAAGGAAGTGATTGTCCCCCTGTACTCGGCTCTGGTGAGGCCGCACCTCGAGTCCTGTGTTCAGTTTTGGGCCCCTCGCTACAAGAAGGACATCGAGGTGCTCGAGCGAGTCCAGAGAAGGGCAACGAAGCTGGTGAGGGGTCTGGAGAATGTGTCTTATGAGGAGCAGCTGAGGGAGCTGGGATTGTTTAGCCTGGAGAAGAGGAGGCTCAGGGGCGACCTTTTCGCTCTCTACAGGTACCTTAAAGGAGGCTGTAGCGAGGTGGGAGTTGGTCTATTCTCCCACGTGCCTGGAGACAGGACAAGGGGGAATGGGCTCAAGTTGCGCCAGGGGAGGTTTAAGTTGGATATTAGGAAGAACTTCTTTTCTGAAAGGGCTGGTAGGCATTGGAATGGGCTGCCCAGGGAAGTGGTTGAGTCACCATCCCTGGAGGTCTTTAAGAGACGTTTAGATGTAGAGCTTAGTGATATGGTTTAGTGGTTTAGTGGAGGACTTGTTAGTGTTAGGTCAGAGGTTGGACTAAGTGATCTTGGAGGTCTCTTCCAACCTAGATGATATTGTGTTTCTGTGATATACACACAGAAGTACATATATGTACATGCATATGTGTAGCTGAAGCATGCAAATGAAACTTAGAGTTGACTACTTTAAGCTGCCTCTACCAAAGCTTTCAAAAGAATGAAGCAGAAATTTCCTTAAAACCTTTTGGCAAACTCACGTTAGATTCAAACTAAGATCCTTTCTTTCTCACCTACTACAGAACTGCAAACTCATTAATGGCTCTATATTGTTTATTGAGTTGTTCAAGCATATATAGACCATGCTAGATTTCCTCCTGCTATCTCCTTCTCTGTGGGTTATATAAGGACATATAAGGACACCTTTTCATTTTTACAAAGCTTGCTAGGTTATGCTGCTTGCAAAGGCAATAGGAATATGTGTTTAATGGCAAACATTTTCACTTTTCTCTGTTTTGAAGCACTGACACTCTCAAATGGATGGCGAAAAATGATCTCTCATTATGCTGAGAGAAAATGTCCAAGAGAAAAGTCATTCTGAGGGATTTTGATCTGTAAGTTGGGAAAACAAGATTTTTTATTTTTATTTTTAATTTAGAGCAGACGACTTTCCATTCTGTTTCTTTTTAATAGTTCATCATGTTAACAGGAAGAAATCCTGCTGTTTGCTTTGTCCTATGGACAACAGATAAAACCTGGTAATTTAAATAATTATATTATCCAAACTTTCCATATGACTCATCATATAACTCATATATCTCATCCTGTCACAGGTAGCATGCATAGTAGTGCATTCAAATACAAAAAACAAGGAACTGGTATCTTTTCCATAGGCTTCTAATCTGGGTTTGGCTTCTGATAGATCTGGCAGAAACACGTTTTTAAAAGGCAGATACGAGCATGAAGATGCAAATAAACACCTGACAGGATTTTCAAAAGGTTTAACTATGTCTTAAATCAGTATTAATCGAATATCTAAATGCTTTTGCAAATCCTATTAGCAGCTTATTTGCATACCCTGCCTGCAGTCAGAATGCCCGACCATGGTGCCACTGAATGTCACAGGGGATGACTCTGACATGACTTCTGCTACTGTGTAAGCAATAACCTTCCTAAATTTAGTTCCATAGGGCTATCATAGATGATGCCTGCTTCAACTCACGTGTAGTCACTGACCACACTGTGAAAAAATTGGCAGATGAGGTGTTAGACTATTCATACACTGATATTAAACAAAGTTTTCCATGGCTTTAGTCTTTTTAGGTTACACAGGTTTCCATAGAACTCAGGATAGGTGAAAGAAGAAGGATTCTGAACTGCAAAGTCAGTCTTAAAAGTAAGAAATTTTATTCTCCTATATACTCTTTTACAAAGCTGCACTGGTCCAGTAGTTCCAGGCAAAGTGTATCTTTCAGGACCAATTTTATTCTTTTTCACTGTGTGCATTCCCCAACAGCATGAGAGGGTGCAATGTTTAGCATGCAAAATTCCTGGTTCTCAGTTATACAGGACTGAAAGGAAGGAAGAGCTGTGTAACAGGCCAGACCTTGAGCATACTGAACCACCACAGTGCCCCTGGCCTAGGTCACTGCTAGATCAGACACTTCGCAGAACATCTCTTTCTAATGGCTTTTTTATGACATTATGGAGGATGGTTCATTCCAGCTGCCCATGAGCAAAAGAGCGCCAGAAACACTTCAAGACCTTGTAGCATTATCACCAGTATATATGAATGGCTTGATAGGAGCTCAAGGACTGAGGTTACCCTGAGCTTTTAGGAGGGTGCCAGAGGATTGTGAAAACACTCCAATGCACTTGCTCTAGCTTATCTGGTTATGAATACTCTAGCACAATAGTGTTCAGTGAAATACATTCCTCCTTTAAATTTATATGATTATTATACAGGTTTGCTTTTCACTTCCCTTGCTTATGATACATTTTTTTTCAAATTCAGTAAAATCTATTTAAAATGCAGTACTTTTTTTTTTTAATATGCAGTACATTTTTGCATCTTAAAAGAACATTAGGATGAAACAGATCCAAAGTAACTCAATAGTTCTGTAACAGCTTTGTATGGTCCATTGTTATTTAAAGCATTAGAAAATGCATTGTTCATCCCAGCAAGCATACAACTTACCCTCAGCATAGGGCCATTCTGGAACACATGGGGTTCATCACAGACTACACAGTATTCATTCAATACTGGTATCCGCTGCTCAGCAAATTCAATAGTCTGAGAACAATGAAAATGAGAATAACAACATCTTCTTAAAAATAATTAACAGTCAGCTCATGCTCCAGAGTGTTTCAAAATGGGTAAGATACAACATCCTACCTGCACAAGAAAGCCACGGTCTCGTACCGGAATGAATTTTGCACCATAATTTTGCTGCAAGGAAAAAAGTTCAGGCAACTTCAGTGCTGGTAGACTAATGATAAGGAAATGATAAGACATTTGTATTTTTGTATGCAAATATGCTAATTAAACAACATTTGCATCTAAAATATGTCCCATTTGCATAAACCAATTATTACCTAATCATTTTACTTGTTTGCTGAATGTGGGGTGGATTTTTAACATTTCTTAAATCTGATGAGGTTTTGTATGTCAGCATCCCCAAAACTTTAGTCTCAAATGGAAATACCCATGCCTTCACTCCATTTTAATGAACTTGCATTTGGCAATTTTCTTTAACTTTTTACTGTGTATTGTCTATCTAAATATGGGCTATATGCTTAGGCTTGAATAACTAATGTAATTCACAGAAGTGTTGAAAATCTTTTTCTTTTATATTTACTAAGATCTGTATATTTACTAAGATCTGCACCATGCTAACAGATCTCTGTGCTCAGATCCCACTCAGTTTCCTTCTGCCTTTTTCTTTCAAGGTATAACAGCATAAATTAGAAGGTACTTTTGTTCAAGGAGTCAGTAAGATGCAGAACTCCCTCTAGGCTGACATCTATTTTAATCAGCCCTTGTTCTGAGTAAGAGTCAGATCAGCTCTATTTACAGCTTTTTTATTATTATTTTATTTTGTTTATAGGCTTATTTCCTTTCATTTCTCTAGATGCTTATTTGGGAAACTTTTCACTTTTTTTTTTTTCTCCTGGGAAATAATCTTGCTAATTGTATTCATATATGACATTCAAATATTCTAGCTAAGAACTAAAGAGAAGTTAGGGTCCTGATTCATCGCTTCCACATTACACTGACTTCAACTTGGAGTTAGGCAACCAGATTAACCATATATCTGGTGCCTGCATTTAAAATGTGAAATGGACTCCTGATGCCCTTCCACTGACATCAGGGAAAATGAACCTGACCATGTATGTGATGATTTTCTCTCAAAGTAAATGAATTATAGTAATAAAATTGCTAGTAGTTTTCATAGACTGTTTAGCAAGGCTTGTATTTCTTCCATATCAGCTGATAACATCAATAATGAAACCACTTAGTCAACTCTTCATTATATTATCAAAATCAATGAGATTTTCCTATTAACTTCAAGAGGGAAAAGACTGCTGAGTAGACATTCTTTGCTGATTCTGTTAAAAAAAAAGGAATATCTAAACTGCAACAGGCAAAAAAAAACATTGGCTCACCTGAAATTAATTTTGTTGTGCACACTGCAGGACTATACAACATAGGATGCATATAAATGATTTTAGGATAGTACATCACTGCTTTTAAATTTGATGAGTATAGTTCACAGCTTATTAAAATAATTTACCATGAGACATAACAAACTCAATGCAATTTCATTGTTCAGAATGCACTATTTTGAATATACATATGACTTTTCAAGCAAGGATCGTAGCTTTTGCAGGCTGAGAATATCAAATTACCATCAGGCAAAGGGAGTGAGAGATCTGGACAGACTGGAGAGCTGGGTGATCACCAACCACATGAAGTTTAACAAGAGCAAGTGCCGGGTCCTGCACCTGGGAAGGGGCAACCCTGGCTATACGTACAGACTGGGCGATGAGACGCTGGAGATCAGCCCCGCAGAGAGGGATCTGGGGGTTGTGGTTGACAGCAAGTTGAATATGAGCCAGCAGTGTGCCCTGGCAGCCAGGAGGGCCAACCGTATCCTGGGGTGCATCAAGCACGGCATTGCTAGTCGGTCAAGGGAAGTGATTGTCCCGCTCTACTCTGCACTGGTGTGGCCTCACCTCAAGTACTGTGTGCAGTTCTAGGCACCAGAGTACAAAAAGGATGTGAAGCTATTGGAGATTGTCCAGAGAAGGGCTACGAAGATGGTGAAGGGCCTAGAGGGGAAGACGCACAAGGAGCGGCTGAGATCACTTGGCCTGTTCAGCCTGGAGAAGAGGAGGCTGAGGGGAGACCTCATCGCGGTCTACAGCTTTCTCACGAGGGGTAGTGGAGGGGCAGGCACCGATCTATTCTCTTTAGTGACCAGCGATAGGACCCGAGGGAATGGTGTCATGCTGCAACAGGGGAGGTTCAGGCTGGATATCAGGAAAAGGTTCTTCACCGAGAGGGTTGTTGTGCACTGGAACAGGCTCCCCAAGGACGTAGTCACGGCACCAAGACTGTCAGAGTTTAAGAAGTGTTTGGACTGTGCTCTTAGTCATATGGTCTGAATTTCTGGGTAGACCTGTGTGGTGCCAGGAGTTGGACTTGATGATCCTTATGGGTCCCTTCCAACTCGGGATATTCTATGATTCTATGATTCCATGAGTGTAGAGAATTTTCTCCTAAGTGCTTCTCCCCAGATCTAACAGAGAAAACAGACCAATGCCTTAAAAGACTGCAGACCCACTTTTTCCTCTGAAGTATAAAAGCCATCTTTAAAGAGGCAGAAACAGAAACCTTTAATAGTCACATATAGCCAGTGTGAAAGTCTAATGGAGAGTGGAGGCTAATGGTGGACTATCGTGGCCTGAATGAAGTCACACCACTGCTGAGTGCCGCCGTGTTGGACATGCTAGACCTCCAATACGAACTGGAGTCAAAGGCAGCTAAGTGGTATGCCACAATTGATATTGCTAACGCATTTTTCTCCATCCATTTGGCAACAGCGTGCAGACCACAGTTTGCTTTCATTTTAAGAGGCATCCAGTACAGCTGGAATTGACTGCCCCAGGGGTGGAAACACAGCCCTACCATTTGCCATGGACTAATCCAGACTGCACCAGAACAGGGGGAAGCTCCTGAACACCTGCAGTACATTGATGACAACATTGTGTGGGGTGACACAGCAGAAGGTTTTGAGAAAGGGAAGAAAATAGTCAAAATCTTTTTGAAAGCAGGTTTTGCCATAAACCAAAATAAAGTCAAAGGACTTGCACAGGAGATCCAGTTTTTAGGAATAAAATGGTAAGGTGGGTGTCGTCAGATTCCTATGGATGTGATCAACAAAATAACAGCTGCCTCCACCAACTAGCAAACAAGAAACACAAGATTTCCTAGGCCTCGTGGGATTCTGGTGAATGTGTGTTCCAGGCTATACTCAGCTTGTGAGTCCTCTATATCAAGTGACTCAAAAGAGGAACTATTTCGAGTGGGGTACAGCGGAACAACAAGCCTTTGAGCTAATTAAACAGGAAAAAGCTTGTGCGGTGGCCCTTGGGCCTGTCCCTGCAGGACCAGTTGTGCAAAATGTGCTTTATACTGCAGCCGGGGAGCATGGCCTCACCTGGACCCTCTGGCAGAAAACCCCAGGAGAAACTCGAGGTCGACCTCTGGGGTTCTGGAGCAGCGGCTATCGAGGATCAGAAGCCAATTACACCCCGACTGAAAATGAAATACTAACAGCATATGAGGGGGTTCAAGCCACTTCAGAATTTGTTGGTGTAGAAGCACAGCTCCTCTTGGCACCATGACTACCTGTGCTAAATTGGATGTTCAAAGGGAGAATCCCCACTACACATCATGCAACCGACGCTACGTGAAGTAAGTGGGTAGCATTAATCACGCGCAAATGGGGAAACCTAGTATGCTGGGTTTATGTGGCAAGATTTTGGGAGCAGGGATTTTCAGGGGTGGCATCTGTGAGAATAATACAGAACCTACCCCATGTCAGATAAAAGCCAGTTTCAGCCAGCTCCAAAGGGACCCGTTGCTGGCAAGAGCCAAGAGAATAAGCGATGATGTGTGCACCTCTGTGAGAGCATATTTAAGAAGGGGAAAAAACTGCTGCACAACAGCAGCTGGGAGAGTGAGGAGTGAGAAACAGCCCAGCAGAGACCAAGGTCGGTGAAGAAGGATGGGAGGAGGTGCTCCAGGCACCGGAGCAGAAGTTCCCTTGTGGCCTGTGGAGAGGACCATGGTGGAGCATGCTGTCTCCTGGCAGCCCAAGGTATAACACGGCAGAGAAAATCTCCATGCTGCAGCTCGTGGAGGAGCCCACGGTGGATCTGACCTGAAGGAGGCTGCAGCCTGTGGAGAACCCCTACAGGAGCAGGTTCCGGGTGGGACCTGTAGCCCATGGAGAAGAGACCACGCAGGAGCAGGTGACCTGGCAAGATCTGCTGCCCGTGGGGGACCCAGGTTGGAGCAGTTTGCTCCTGAAAGATGGACCCTGTGGTACGGACCCATATCTGGAGCAGTTCTTGAAGAGCTACTGCCTGTGGGAAGCCTACATGGGACCAGTTCAGGAAGGACTGTATCCCATGGAAGGGACCCCACGTTGGAGCAGGGGAAGGGAGTGATCGTGAAGGAGCAGCAGAGACGAAGTGCTGTAGACTGACCGCAACCCCCATTCCCCTGTTCCCCTGCGCCACTCAGGGGGTAGGACGTATGAGAGGGTGGATGTGGGGAAGGTGTTTTTACTTTGTTTTTGTTTGTTGTTGTTGTTGTTTCTCACTGCTATAGCTTGTTAGTAATAGGCAATAAATGTCTCTAATCTCCCTATGCTGAGTCTGTTTTGCCGGTGACGATAATTGTTGAGTGTTCTCCCTGTCCTTATCTCAACCCTTGAGCCCTTTCCATTGTATTTTCTCCCCCTTTCCCTTTGAAGGGAGTGAGAGAGCGCTTGTGGTGGAGCTCAGCTGAGTAAAACCACCCTATCCAGCCACCCAGGAATTCTGGAAGAGATTATGGACTGGCCAGAAGGCAGAGATTTTGGAGTATCACCTGAGGAGGTAACTCGTGCCCAAGAGGCACCACCACATAATGAATTATCAGAAGATGGAAAGCGTTATGTTTTGTTCACTGAGGGATCCTGTCGTGTTGTAGGAAACCATCGAAACTGGAAAGCTGTTACGTGGCGTCCCACAGAACAAGTCATGGAAGCCACTGAAGGAGAAGGCGAGTCGAGTCAGTTTGAAGAGGTGAAAGCAATCCAGCTGGCCCTAAATATTGATGAAAGAGAAAAGTGACAAGTACTCTATCTTTATACTGACTCATGGATGGTGGCAAGTGCCATGTGGAGGTGACTACAGAAATGGAAGCAGAGCAACTGACAGCAAAGATGTAAACCTATCTGGGCCACTGCACTGTGGCAAGACATTGATACCCAAGTGGAAAACATTGATGTAAAAGTATGGCATGTAGATGCTCACATGCTCAAGAATCATGCCACCAAGGGACATCAGAATAATGGAGAGGTGGACCCAACTTCAAAAACTGAAGTGGCTCAGGTGGACCTGGAATGGGAAGGTAAGAGTGAGCTGTCTGTAGCTCAGTGGAAACATCATGATATATGGGGAGAGATCATAGAACCATAGAATCATTAAGGTTGGAAAAGACCTCCAAGATCGTCTGGTCCAACCATCCGCCTAACACCACCATCACCCACTAAACCATGTTCCTAAGCACCACATCCAACCTTTCCTTAAACACCCCCAGGGATGGTGACTCCACCACCTCCGTAGGCAACCTGTTCCAGTGGCTGACTACTCTTTCTGAGAAGAAATTTCCAACCTGAACCTCCGCTGGCACAACTTGAGGCCATTCCCTCTAGTCCTAAAGATACCATATACAGATGGCCTCGTGATGAAGGCATGGACCTGACCATTGAGGCCATCACACAGGTCACTCACGAGTGTGAAACCTGTGCTGTGATCAAGCGAGCCATGAGGGTAAAGTCTCCCTGGAATAGGGGGCGGTGGCTAAGATTTCGATATGGTGAGGCCTGGCAAATTGGCTATATTGGACCACTACCACAGACCCGCCAAAGAAAGCATTAAACACTCACCACAGTAGAAGCAACTATTGGGTGGCTGGAAACATATCCAGTAAACCATGCCACTGCCTGAAACACCATCTGGGGCCTGGAAAGGCAAGTTCCATGGCATCATGGTACCCCAAAGAAAATTGAGTACGACAATGGGAGTCACTTCCGAAATAACCTTGTCACCTCCTGGGCCAAGAGGAATGGCACTGAGTGGGTGTATCCCCTATCACCCACAAACCTCTGGAAAGGCTGAGAGGTACAATGGACTGTTGAAGACCATGTTGCATGGAAACACTGGGGCATAAATCTACCAGAAGCTACTTGGCTAGTTAACACCAGAGGGTCTGACAACCATCCTGGTCCTGCTGACACAAAACCCCTACACACTGTGGGAGAAGCTAAAGTCCCTGTAGTGCATGTAGGGAAGTGGCTGGGGAAGGCAGTGTGGGTTGCTCCTGCCTCAGGAAAAGGCAAACCTATTCGTGGGATTGTCTTCGCCCAAGGACCAGGGTATACCTGGTGGGTGATGCAAAAGGATGAGGATATCAGGTGCGTGCCTCAAGGAGATTTAACCTTGGGAGAAAACTAATCTATAAAGTTATGTGTTGTAGGAAAACAGTGCAGAACCAACAACAGGTTAATTTTGCAAGGATCTGGGCAACTGCAGCAATGACTCGAGCTAAGCTGGTGCTGGCATCCAGACATCCTACCCCGCCTGTCTTGAGTGACCACTTTGGCAGATGAAGCCTAAATCATCAACAGTTCTTATGGACATTTTGGGAGAGGCCCACAGAATGAAAAGAAAATACCTATATATCTGTTAAGGGACAGGGAATAGTGGTGATGAGAATACTTGTATACTAAAGTATGTGGAACCTGAGTGTGACACAAATGGTATAGAATAAGGACTGAAGTTGTACTAGGTCTGTCTGGGATGAAGTTAACTTTCCCTGCAGCAGCCCATATAGTGCTGTGCTTGCATTTGTAGCTAGAACAGCACTGGTATCACACCAATGTTTTGTCTACTGCTGAACAATACTGGCACTGCATCAAGTTGTGGTGGTTTTACTCGGATTGGCAGACGAGTTCCACCATAGCCGCTCTCTCAAAGAGGAAGGGGGAGAAAATACGACACAAAGAGCTCAAGGGTTGAGATAAGGATGATTTAATTAAAGGGAAAAGGGAAAGAAAAAAAAAAAGGCCGTGCGGAAGCACAGAGAGAAAGGGAAAAAAAAAGTTATTCTCTACTTCCCATCAACGAGCGATGTTCGGCCACATCCTGGGAAGCAGGGCCCAAACACGCATAACGGTTGTTCAGGAGGACAGCCCCCTCCCCCCTGAAAGCCCCCCTTTTTATTGCTGTGTGACATCATGTGGTATGGAATATCCCTTTGGTCAGTTTGGGTCAGCTGCCCTGGTGATGTCCCCTCCCCATCACTTGCCCACCTGCTGGCTCTTGGGGGCTTGGAGGGAGTCCTGATGCAGTGCCAGCATTATGCAGCAATAGACACGACACTGGTGTGATACCAATGCTGTTCTAGCTACGAGTGCAGAGCACAGCACTGTGTGGGCTGCTGCAGGGAAAGCTAACGCCATCCCAGACAGACCTAGCACACAAGTCTCTCTCCAAACCCTCCCAAGAGCCAGCAGGTGGGCAAGAGGTGGGGAGGGACACCACTGGGGCAGCTGACCTAAACCAACCAAAGGGATATTCCATACCATATGAGGTCACACTCAGCAATTAAAGCTGGGAAAGGGGAAGGGGGGGTGTCTTGTTATGAAGACTTCTGTCCTTCTAAACAACCACTATGTGTATTGAGGCCCTTCTTCCCAGGACATGGCCAAACATTGCTTGTTGATAGGAAGTAGAGAATAATTGAATTCTCTGTCTTTCCTTCCACGTGGCCTTTGCTTGTTTTTAATTTCTTTTGTCTTTACTTAAATTATATTTATCTCAACCAGTAAGCCTTTTTTTCCATCATATTTTCTCCCCCCCCCGTCCATCTTTTGAGGAGCAGGAGAGAGTGGTTGTGGTTCAGTTTAGTTGGCCATCGGTGTGAAACCACCATAGTGCTACCCTTTGTTTTCCCAATATCTTTGAGGAAAGAAAGGTGGGCAGTGTGGGCCTAATTCCTTCCCTGACCTCCAGTTTATATTGGAGCTTTGTGAAGGATAAAACTTAACTTTGTGAAGTTTAAACCTTTCACAAAATACAAATGCATGAGAGGTTAGCTGAACCATGACTGCATTTCTTCCAGTATGGTGATGATCACAGATGAAAAGACCAGGAATTGAGGTGACTTGGCACCTGAATGAGCCAATGAATGGTTGTTTCCCCTATTAAGCAAGCAGGGTGTCCTGGTTTCAGTTCGGATAGAGTTAATTTTCCTCCTAGTAGCTGGTAGGGTGCTATGTTTTGGATTAGGATGAGAAGAGTGCTGATAACATGCTGATGTTTTAATTGTTGCAGAGCAGTGCTTACACCAAGCCAAGGACTTTTCAGCTTCTCGCTCTGTCCTGCCAGCGGGCAGGCTGGGGGTGCAGCAGGAGCTGGGAGGGGACAGACCCAGGACAGCTGACCCAAACTGGCCAAAGGGGTATTCCATACCATCTGACGTCATGCTGAACAATTAATATGGGGTGGCTAGCCAGGGTAGGGGGGGCCGGCTGCTCGGGGATAGGCTGGGCATCGGTAAGCGGGTGGTGAGCAATTGCATTGTGCATCACTTGTTTTGTACACATTATTATTAGTAGTACTATTATTATTATTATTATTATTATTATTTTCCTGTCTTAATAAACTGTCTTTATCTCAATTCACAGGCTTCACTTTCCCGTTTCTCTCCCCCATCCCAGAGAGGGAGGGGGGAGGGTGAGCGAACGGCTGTGTGGTGTTTAGCTGCTGGCCGGGTTAAACCACAGCACAGGGAAATTAGAAAAGGCCTTTGTGACTAAGTCAGTTTTGCAGCACAGAAGCTCACACTGTCCCTTCTTCCTGCAGCAAGAAAGGAGGTAGGGAAGGAAGTGTGTGACTGAACTTTTCCCATGGCCATCAGATGTACATTGAGCTGTATTCAAGGTGAGATGAGAAGTCTCTGTCTTCACCTAGGCAGATTCTGTTTTTATGATGTAAATATATGTGTATGCACAATTGTTTAAATCCACCTTAAAATGCTGACTCCATTGTTCTTCATTTAATTTTAGTCTTCCAACATATCCACTAACATATTGCCTGAATATTAATACTTTCACATAATAAGCATAACAACATGTTTGTAAAATAATGAGAGGAAAATCAGCAGAATTAAAAAAAAAATACTACGCACTGCAGCTTGTGAAGGTGATGATGAAGATGGTGTTAAGATACCAATAAGCCCTGATGTAAGAGAGAACCTCCTGCCCTCTGCTATGTTAGACTCCTTGAAAGGCTCCATTTTGGATGATTTAGGGGCATTGGAGTAAGTCTTGCTGAGTAACTTGTGATTCTTCAATTCATCCAATTCTTCCATTCTAAGATTACTGGAGTAAGACCTGCTTAGAAGTTTTTGGGGCTTCAAGGTGCTGTTGTACTCAGATCGAGGGTCCCCAGAACATGACCTACTTAATAGCTTATGTTGTTTTAAAGTGATGCACTTGTCCTGCTTGATAGCTGTAGAGCAAGAATGGTTCAACAGTTTGTGCGATTTAATAGCCATTGTCTGTTCAGCCCTAGGGTAACTAGAAAATGAGTGGCCAAATGTTCTGTGAGATTCTGAGGCACACACATCCTCTGCCTTAACTGTGCTAGAGCAGGTCTTTCTCAATAGCTTGTGAGTTTTGGAGATGCCATCCTGTTCTGACTTCAGTTTTGATTTATTTTTATCACAGCCAGGTGGAGGATAACTTGGCAACCTTAAAAATAAAGGAGGGGAAGACATAATTGGAGGATAATCAAAATCATGCGCAAAACAAGCAATCCAAATATATGTACAATTTTTTAAGTGCTACCTGTCTTTATGTATTTAACAAGTGATAAGCATAGTCCAACATTAAAAAAGAGCAACTATATGTAGGACCAATTTCCCAATACCAAGTAGACATTTTACTCCTTTGCATACACAAACTCTCATCAATCGAAAAGACAGCTAACTATTTAAGTAGAAGTTAGAGCTATATCCTTACAGCTCTTGGTTCAGGTCCCTACATCTTTAAACAAACCATTAATTCAGGAAATTATTTTTGAAATTAAAACTACATATTTCACACAAGATTATAGCACATTTTTCTTAGCAAAATGTATCTTTCCTATGTAATCAGCATGGCATGATCCCATTAAAGCTATTGTCTTTTGGACATGGCATAACAAATTCTACATGCAGATCCTATGGAAGGTATAATGAGCAACAAAAATTTCAGGCAGTAAATCAAATTTAATTCTGCAGAAATTAACCTTTAAAAAAAAACACTCATAATAATATGGGTGCTTTGTGGAAGACAGTTTGATGCCCTTCTGTCCTGTTTTAGACAAATTCTAGCTCTAACACTGGAAATGAGAATGTGAGGGAATCATATTATGAATACAGAAAGTAAAGAACAAAAAGTTTTTACAAAACAACGTACACATGAACTGTCACTTTTCTATAATGTTCACATTCACCTGTCCTTGCAAAGCAAGAACTAGTATCAGGTATGCCAAATCAATTTTCTATGCTTTATAAGCAACCCCAATCTTTAGAGTATTTTTGGTGCTTGGATCAAATATAAAAGAAGCGAAACCCCAAGGGGAGAGGCTGGCAGGTTTCCCCACCCTATTATCAAGTGATGACAGTGGAAAATGCAGGTGGAGGTTGCTGACTCACTGTTGTAGTTGGCTCATTACCAACCTCAGGCAGACAGGAGGTAGGAATGGCACTCTAGGGAGAGAGAGAGAGGGTCCCCACATTTGGACTAAGTGATCTTCTGAACTGAAGTAGCAGCCACCAAATCAAGAGGAGTTTTTTTTTGTTTGCCTTTTCTGAAAGGCTTTCTTACCCCAAGCTTTGGCCTGCATTGGTGTGTGTTTCAAAGTAGGGAATGGGTAAGCTTTCTACTTAAAACACCATCTTCTTCTTCAACCTTTGAAAAGATAAATCTTTAGTCATCTTCGATATTCCTCTCTTCTTCAATGTGAGTGATGTCTGTACTACCTCTCTCTTTTGTGAGTGGTCTGTACTACCTCTCTCTTTTTTTCTTCTTTTTTAATAAATGGAATTTAGAATTGCAAAATTAATCAAAAAGAAGAAATGCTCAAAGAAGCACTCAAAACAAATTGACAGGAGTGATCTATCAACCCTTCATAAGCAGGAAAACATGCTAGAATAAATAGTCACATTCCCGAAAGAGGTAAAATCAGAGCCTCATTTTACAGACATTTAAGAGTATGAGTAACTAACAAAACTCATAATGAATTCAACTGAACTATTCACAATTTTCATAAGTTTTTTATGCCTTTGTTCTTTGAATTTTTGTGCACACATTTCAGAAGCAGTGAACACTCATTTATGCAAATAGTGGAGGGGGTGGGTGCTCAGCAGCTCTTAAAATCAGTCTTTGATTAATGACCATTCTAGTTTAAAAAAAAAATAAAAATACACACAGCTGTGGAAAGAACAGCTGGACAACTACAAAATTACATATATATATATTCTTGCTATTCAAGTAAAAGTCAAATGCTACCAAACTAGTAAATATATAAATAGAGCCAAGTAAAGCAATCTAAAATTAATTATTTCCAGTTCTACATGAATCATGGCTGTTTCAGAAAGCAGGGCACTGAAATGCTCTGCCTTCAAATAGTCTTAGAAGCTGCAGTAGTACCTAGTTCACTTTTGAAATCATATGCAAGGCAAGTGCTGGAAACCCATGAAGTAAGATATAAATAGAGCACTTCCCTGTGGAGAAAAGTCAACGTTTCCCCTTGTGGATTTTGAACAGGATAAGATCATAACAACTCAGTTTCCTTGCTATTACCTGCGCAATGTAGAAAAGATGTGCAGAGGGGATTTTATCTTTTTGTCAGACACCTTCTTATTGTGCGTACATTTAGATTTCTCTTTGCTGTTCTTCCACTGTTGCGTTACAAATGTCTGCATGATTCTGCAAATTAAGAAAGAAAAAAAAAAAAGATTTTCTTATTGTAGCCAAGTCATATACACTTTAATATTAGGGTCCCTCTGTTGATGACGTAGGCTACATGATGCAACATCCTCATTCTACAGGTAGAGTTTCTCTGTCACATATGTAGACTAATGACTGGGTGCCTCAGTTCCTCAAAAATCCTTTTTTTTTTTCCCCACATAAAACTAATTCACATGAAACTCATTGAGAATAAGGTCTGCATGAACAACCACGGCAAGACTAAATGCACATGTGATGGAGGTCTAAAGACAAACTGATTCAGAGACTTTCCATTCAGCTCTGGGCATCTGTCTCTCCAGTGACTGCAGAGGCAGAATATAGCATCCACGCTGCTCAAGTAGGAGAATATTCTTCGAAGGCACAAGCATGAAGGTAGGTATGTCAAACATCATACTACCCAGAGAAGCTTACAGAGAAGATAGATCCAGACACTTCCCTGAGCTGTACAGCAAAAGGCAGTGGCCACAAGTTGCAGCAAGGGAAGCTAAGAAACATAAAGGCTATAAAGAAAAAACATCCACAAAAAGAGAAGTTAAGTACAACAGGTTGCCCACAAAGGTTGGACATTTTCACATCTCAGCTGCCTGAGGCCCTTAGTGAATTAATCTAAATTTTAATTTAGCATAACTTGGAGTGGGAGGTTGCACTAGACAACCTCCAGCAGTCCCTTCCAGACTACATTATTCTGTGATTCTAATCTAGCAGTGGGGTCTACAATTGATAAAGGCAAAGTGGAAGTTGGTATGGACTTCACTGAAAATTTAGTGAATCTTCAAAGAAGAATATCCTGGTGCCCACAGCCATGAGGTTCATGGGTATTCTGATTTCTGCTCACCACCCACTGACCGATGCCTAGCCTGTCCCTGAGCAGTGTCCAACTCCCCCAGTTTTCTTGTTCAGCATGACATCATAGGGTATGGAATATTCCTTTGGCCGTTTTGGGTTAGCTGTCCTGGTTCTGTCCCCTCCCAGCTTCTTGTGCACTTCCATCATCCTTGCTGGCAGGGCAGTATGAGAAGCTGAAAAGTCCTTGGCTCTGTGTAAACACTGCTCAGCAACAACTCAAACATCAGTGTATTTATCAGCATTATTCCCATCCTAAATCCAAAACACAAGATATACCAGATACTAGGAAGAAAACTAACTCTGTCCCAGCCAAAACCAAGACAGATGTGAATCACGGTATAGATTATCAGCACCGTAGTTATTTTCTCCACTGATTATAAAGAGGGCCTAGGCTGACTATTAAGATGTAGGTGTTCACACTCTGAATCTCTGCATTTCATCAGATGAATCTTCCTCCAAGTCTCGAAATCATTTTGTGTATTGAAGAATCCTAAATATAGGTTCCCATTATTAGAAATCACATTTTTTCCCCCCACTGTGTTTTCAGCTAGTTTCCTAAGGTAGACACCCCTACTTTGTCACTGCCAGTATTCTCATGGCTCCTTCTTTCAAGTCCAACCTCACTTTGCCTTATTTTAGTCATAGTCAAAATTCCTGAAAATTAAATGCCTGATTTTTTTGGTAGTTCAGACTCCCTGTAGAGAATCTGTGGTGGGAGAGAGGCACTGAGAGACTGATGTCGTAAGAGAGATTTGTCATCAAGAAGTGAAGGGATGCACGACACGGACTCCTGATGGCTCTTGAACAGGAGACCATTTATTGCCCTTTTTCACTACTACATATACTTTCCCTGTAGCCCCACGCGCTGTCCACGCACCCGAATCTGTCATACAATTGGTTAGAGACCCTCTGACACGTGCCTCGAGCCAGCCAGCAATTGGCCACTGCCCAAAGCTCATCTTTAACACTGTAGCCAATTTACTTTATCTCGACCTTGCTCAAGTTTTTGTTTCTACTGCTTGTTTCCTCATTATCTCTAATTCAGGGATGTGTGAAACAGCGCAAAGCCACCTGCGAATTCCTTTCCCACAAAGAAGTGTCATTTTTTCCTCCTTGAAAATATTTAAATCCTAATTTAGGTACTTCAGTACTCCCTGTTAGGCAGGAGAAGTTTACACCCAGCTATAAGGACATTTACTAGATTCACAGCACTCTCTATTACCAAGAAACATGTACAGAAGTCTGTATTATAATATTTGCTTTAGACTTATCTCCCAGTTTCGGCTGATCTATGTTCCTCTCAAAACAATGATTTCGGGGGTAATCGGGGAATAAATTGAACCTAATCTATGCACGTTTTCCCCAGGTTAAAGCAATCTTCTGGTATCATGGTGAGAAACAGTATAGGAATTGACAGCTGTTTTAAAGGAAGGCTTTGGGATGCTGTTCTAATAAGAACTGTGCCAATTTTAAAACAAATTCCCACCGTGGAAATAATAAAGCAAGACATCTTTGGATCACTGTATTAAAAGATCTGGGGACTCAAACAACTCTGCTCTAGAAGTGTTTTGCATCTGGAAGTGAAGAATTGCCTGTGCATGAACTCAGGCTCAGTTTTATGGTAATACATTTGCAAGGTTGCAGGCCTGGTTGCCTGACCTAGCTGTGTATGCACATTCCTAGTTTCCTTTGGAAATGATAATGAAGATGCCCTATTTTGAAACATTCATCACACTTGTAGCTATTATAAACTGGAAAGAAATCAGAGCACCATGGAGAAAGGAATGATTATTTTAAAAACTTAAGTTTTCATTACACGTGAAATATTTAGTAGCTGAAACTAACAGAATGTTTTTTAACAGGTAGAGAAAATTGTCCATTCATACTAAAGGAGCAGAGGAGATGAATGGGAACAGTATGACTCACTGCAGCACAGTTCCTTTTCCATTTCATTATGAGTTGATCCTCCCCCTCTACTGAGCCCTGGTGAGGCCTCACCTGGAGTACTGTATCTAGTTCCGGGCTCCCCAGTACAAGAGGGACATGGAGCTCCTGGAGCGAGTCCAGCTGAGTCCAGACTCAGCAAAATTTTATTAAATTAAATTTTATCATGAACATATGAAACTGCTAATTTTTCTCTACTATTCTTCCATCTCATCCTCAAAACTTGGGTGGCCTAATTACTGTAGTTCATCGTAGAGGACGCCTTGAAAGCATTGCCCCCTTATGCTCAAAAAGATTCTCAAAAAATTGCTCAAAAAGATTCCTGCTACAGAGGCTTCACAATCTAAGCAGAAACATGAAATCAAATGCTCTTAGCTACAGCCTTTTCAAACTTTTGTAGCATACTTTCTAAATGGCAATAAAGTAACAGAAAGCCATGGCAGGCAGAACAAATCTGGTTCTCCTCAACAACTGTCAAAACTAAACTTAAAGAGGTAAAAATTGTTATTTTTTTATTTAAAGAAAAACAAGTACAAAACACTTTGATTCAACCAGACTGAAAACCTGTGAATTTTATCCTACTTGACATGGACCAGGAACTAAAGAGTATATAATATTTACCTAAAAACAGGGGTTTATACTTTTCCAGACTTACTTTTTCAGCTGATGTCCCAGCCCAAATCTTTCCTTAGTAGCAATCTGAAATACATCCACGGTTGGCACTATGGAAAAATGAGATAGTGTTGAACTTAAAAGAATAATCAAGAACTCATGACCATACAAGTCATTTAAGGACCCTGTTTTATTTAGACTTTATTGCCTTTACTACATGCAATGCCATTGAAGTAATGGTGAAAGCAGTCATGTCATCTGAGTCTATGAAGAACTGAATGGTCCTTTTCAGAATATCAACCAATATCATTTGTAATCTTACAAATGAATATTTTTAAAATTTGATACCTTAGAATGTATCTCTTCCCATTAATTTTAATTATACAAATGTATCATTGTTACTAGAGAGCAGCATCATATTAAATGTATCTTGACTGGTAATTCATTCTGTCTGATGCCAAACTTTCTTCCAAGTAAGTAGTTTTTACACACACATATTAAAGACACCTTAAATGAGGCACCTAATAAATTTACTTATTGAAAATCTCAGCTGAGAACTCTCCATCATATCTGAGAAGTCGTGGCAGTCCAGTGAAGTTCCCACTGACTGGAAGAGGGGAAACATAACCCCCATTTTCAAAAAGGGAAAAAAGGAAGACCCAAGGAACTACAGGCCAGTCAGTGTCACCTCTGTGCCTGGCAAGATCATTGAGAAGATCCTCCAGGAAACTATGCTAAAGCACATGGAATATAAGGAGATGAGGGGTGATAGCCAACATGGCTTCACTAAGGGCAGATCATACCTGACAAATCTGATGGCCTTCTATGATGGGGTTACAGCATTGGTGGATAGAGGAAGAACAAGTTACATCATCTACTTGGACTTGTGCAAAGCATTTGACACTGTTCCCCGTGATATCCTTGTCTCTAAATTAGAGAGACGTGGATGTGATGGATGGACCACTTGGTGGATAAGGAATGGGCTGGATGGTCACACTCAAAGAGTCAATGACTCAATGTCCAGGTGGAGATCAGTGATGAGTGGTGTTCCTCAGGGGTAAGTATTGGAACAGCGCTATTTGACATCTTTGTCAGTTACATGGACAGTGAAATTGAGTGCACCCTCAGCAAGTTTGCTGATGACACCAAGCTGTGTTGTGCAGTCGACACGCTGGATGCCCCATCCCTGGAAGTGTTTAAGGCCATGTTCAATGGGGCTTTGAGCAACCTGATCTAGTGGGAGGTGTCCCTGCCCATGGCAGGGAAGGTGGAACTAGATGATCTTTAAGGTCCCTTCCAACCCAAGCTATTCTATGATTCTATGATTCTGTAAGTCAAGGTGCCACTACTCGTTACCTTTTGTCAATAATCTCCCATTTTCTAATAGCCATGGGACAATCTGAATGAAATGTTACATGCAGTTACTGTAGTCCAAATTGAACTCGCTGTCACTGAAACCAATTTTATGCTTTTGTAACTGAAAACAAAATTAAGCCCTTTCCCAGAAAGATATACTTTCTTTAGTATGTAATCAACAAGGACATATCAGGTTTTCTGGAGTAAAATCTGAGAGTTTTCCTACCTAACCTGACTTTCAGAACTTTATAAAGGAGTAGTGCACCCGAGTATTTTATTTTTGAGAAGACTATTCTATTTAAGAATAAATGTATCCTAAATAAAAATAAAATTAAGTTCCTCATAAAAACCTATAAACTTAGAAGATGAACTTGGATCCAGATGTGGAGAAAACCCAAATCTAGTCAATTATTTCTCCATACTATTACAGTACCTATGCCTATGAGGAAAATGAAAGTGGAACAAACTGAATTAACTAATATCTGGGTTTTCTTTCTAAGGGTTTTTTAATACAAGATCCCTAATACTCATCATCTAAGTGTCTGATGTATGAATTCCAATGGCCAAGGATTACCCTGAATTTTCCTAAAGACTTGTCCTACCATTGGTATATTCCTATTCATGTGTCAGAAAATTTAAAGGGTAAGAGGTGGAGTCTGGAAATTAGCTCCTGGTATTAGTAAAATCCTTTAATAACATTTACTATGTTAAGTGGCAGGTAGAATTCAGCACTTATTGAATGAGTCTCAGGTCCTCAAGGCAGAACAACAGTCAACACATATTACAAGCACAAATAGACTTTATACTTCATATTACATAAGGAGGTAAGGGCTATAGTAAAATAAAAAGGAATGAAAACAAAAAATCTAGGGTCGTTTCAAATATTAGTAAAAATATAAAATCAGTATTTAAAAATCTATATTATTCTGATGACTCTTATTCAGAATGTCCAAGTTTATCCTTTCATTTCCCTTTAAAAAAATAAGTTTAAAAATAAAATAAATCTAACCTTGCCATCCAATTTCACTTAGTTCAAACCACTGTAGATACTTTTCCCCTAATATTCTTATTCAAATATAATTTCATATTTTAAAGACAAACTGATGATTTTTTTCAAAAGGTATAAATGACTTGATTAGAGGTAGCAATGTCTTTAGAATGTCAAATTTAGGACACATGGGGGGGGCAGGTTGTTTTCAATGAGAATCATCATACATAGTTCCAAAAATCTTAAAATTTGATGTTTAAATGACAATTCTTGTCTAAGCTCTACAACCAAAGGAGACAGCCTAGTACCTCCAAAGGCTGATTCATCCTAATCTAAGACAAATTTCTAAGGCACATGGGAGAAACGTCCCACAGGTACAACAATGAGACAAGGTGTTAACTGGAAGTATGACTGTAAAATCAGGATATTGAACAGATACAAGGTGATAAGAATATCCCCCATTGTGCTTTGGATTATACTGCACATAAGAAACATGTATCTTTCAATAACAGAAAGCATTATAAGAGAAATATATTTAGCATAAAATTATGACTTGGTAGTCTCAAAACTACATATTTAAGGGGAAGAGGAGTACACAGAGAAAGGGTCTTGTTAACCAACAAGAGGAGAAACGTTTCTGGACCTGGTGCTTACCAATGCAGATCAACTCATTAAAGAGGTTAAAATTAGAGGAAGCCTGGGCTGCAGTGACCACGGCCTGGTAGAGTTTGTGATCTCAAGGAATATGGGCCTGGCAAAGAGCAAAGTCAGGACTCTGAACTTGCGAAGAGCGAACTTTCATCTGTTTAAAGACCTAGTGGAAGAGATCCCCTGGAACACTGTCCTCAGGGACAAAGGAGCTGACAACTCTTTAAAGATGTTTTCCCTGGAGCGCAAGAACTCTCCATCCCCATGTGTAAGAAAGCGAGCAGGGAGGGCAGACAACCAGGATGGCTGAGCAAGGACCTGCTGGTCAAATTGAGGCACAAAAAGGAAATGCACAGGCAGTGGAAGCAGGGACACGTGGCCTGGGAAGTGTACAGGGATGCTCTTCAGATATGCAGGGATGGGATCAGGAAAGCCAATGCATAGATGGAACTGAGCTTGGCAAGGGATGCAAAGAATAACAAGAAGGGATTCTATATGTACATTGGCCAGAAAAGAAAGGCCGAGGAGAGTGTACCCTCTCTGATAAACAAGAAGGGAGAACTGGTAATGACAAACATGGAGAAGGCTGAGGTACTCAGCAACTTCTTTGCCTCAGTCTTCACTGCCAGTCAGGCTTCCCACATCTCACATTTCCCTGAGACTTGTAGATGAGGGCTGGGGGAGCAAAGTCCCTTCCACTGTAAGTGAAGAGCAGGTTTCAGAGCACCTGATGAAACCGAACAAGTACAAGTCTATGGGGCCCGATGACATGCATCTGAGGGTCCTGAGGGAACTGACTGATGGAGTTGCCAAGCCTCTCTCCATTGTATTTGAAAAGTGCCAGCAGTCAGGTGAAGTCCCTGGTGACTGGAAAAAGGGAAACATCACTCCCCTTTTTAAAAAGGGTAGAAAGGAGGACCCGGGGAACTACATGTAGACCAGTGAGTCTCACCACTGCGCCAGGAAAGATCATGAAACAGATCCTCCAGGAAGGAATGTCAAGGCACATGCAAGACAAGGAGGTGATCCGAGACAGACAGCATGTTTTCACTAAGGGCAAATCATGACTGACCAATCTGGTGGCCTTCTATGATGGAGTGGCTGCATCAGTCAACAAGGGAAGACCGACCGATGTCATCTACCTGGACTTCTGCAAGGCCTTTGACGCAGTCCCACATATCATCCCAATCTCCAAATTGGAGAGAGATGGATTTGATGGGTGGTCCATTCAATGCATTAGGAATTGGCTTGAAGGCCGCATCCAGAGAGTGGTGGTCAATGGCTGTATGTCCAGGTGGATGCCGGTGACGAGTGGTGTCCCTCAGGGGTCTGTCCTGGGACCGGTACTGTTTAAAATCTTTATCAACGACATAGACAGTGGGATCGAGTGCATCCTCAGCAAGTTTGCAGATGACACCAAGCTGAGTGGTGCGGTTGATACAACAGAAGGAAGGGATGCCATCCAAAGGGACCTGGACAAGCTTGAGAAGTGGGCCCACGTGAACCTAATGAGGTTCAGAAAGTCCAAGTGCAAAAAGCTGCACCTGGGTCAGGGCAATCCCAGACATGAGTACAGGCTGGGTGAAAAACTCTTTGAGAGCAGCCCTGCAGAGAAAGACTTGAGAGTTCTGGTGGATGAAAAGCTCGACGTGAGCCAGTAGCGCACGCCTGCAGCCCAGAAGGCCAACTGCATCCTGGGCTGCATCAACAGAGGAGTGGCCAGCAGGTCAAGAGTGGTGATTGCCCCCCTCTACTCTGCCCTTGTTAGGCCCCACTTGGAGTACTGCATCCATGTCTGGAGCCCCCAGCAGCAGAAGGATGTGGACCTGCTTGAGTGGGTCCAGAGGATGACCATGAAGATGATCAGAGGGCTGGAGCACCTCTCTTATGAAGAAAGGCTGAGAGAGCTGGGGCTGTTCAGCATACAGAAGAGAAGGCTCTGGGGTGACCTCATTGCTGCCTTTCAATATTTAAAGGGGGCTTATAAAAAAGATGGAGAGCAATGTTTCTTCACTCAGGGGGTGGTGAGGCACTGTAGCAGGTCGCCCAGACAAGTTGTGGATGCCCCATCCCTGGAGGTGTTCAAGACCAGGTTGGATGAGGCCCTGGGAAACCTGATCTAGTGGGTGTCATCCCTGCCCATGGCAGGGGGGTGGAACTAGATGATCTTTAAGGTCCCCTCTAACCCAAGCCCTTCTATGATTCTATTCTATGATTAACACAAGAGATGGTGGATCTCATTGTCTTTTTCTAGTAAATAAAGAGACATGGCTGAAACAGCAGCTGGCCCTGATCTTTGGCCAGAGCTTTGCCTCTGGCCCTGATCTTGCCTTTCTCAGCACTACACTCAGGTACTACCACAATTGGTCAGCTGCAGGACTGGGAACTAAACTTCCTTTTTTAACCTTGTCAACCGTGCAGAAGATAACTTCTTGTTACTTCTCATTTCAGTAGTTCATTTCTTACTGCATATGACTCTTCACGCTTCACTATTTGCTGCACTTTTAAAAATTACTTTTTTGATAGAAATATTCTGAATACCTGAATACCTGCTACCTGCTATGTCAAATATATACTTTAAGATCTGTATATTTACAGAGAAGATCAAAGCAATAAAATACAGGCAAAAGGACCAAAGTCAAGCCAAAAAAATAGACTGATATAATGAAGTACTCATTGGAATGAACAGAATATAGCTTATAGTTTGCATCAGCTGACAACATATCCTATAAAAATAGCTCATTGGGACAGATTTTGCTAAACATATTATGACTTGAAATATCTATTAATTTTCCAGAGACAGAATTCTCCTACAGAGACAAACCATGAACTCACAGCTTGCACTGGAAGCCTCCAAAACCTGGCAAGTTACACTCACGGTTCTGACTTTCCTTTGTAAAAATATATCTGAAGTTGACTGTTGCAGATGAATGTTTCCAATTCTTCAATCTCAGCTGATTCTTCACAAGTTGGACCATTTTTATTTTCATGAGGAAGCTTTACTCAACCACCAGAGAGTAGGATGTCAACATAACATTCAAAATTCTCATTCAAATTTAAAGATCCTCCAGAGTTCACACATTCATATAAAAATTAGAAGTTGGCAGGATAATTATCATGGCCTGATTCTTCAAAGGTGCATGAAAAAGGGCATATTAATGTGCTCCACAGATCTGTATATATATATATATACACCTGTATATGTATATCAGTGATATCTGCATCTGTGAAGATGATCCCTGATTTTTAAAATCAGGAAATCACATGGTCGAAACTGTAGATATTTATTCCTGAATCCTCAGATTCCTAGTGAAAACAGATGCATTTCAAAGGATATCATGAAAACAAGTTCCTGAACTCAACTTACAGAAGTTTAAACTAGATGCCCATGTCATTACTGAAGGCCTAATCTTGCAAATATATGTAAGCATAATTTCTCACCAGCAGGACCACTCTCAGCAGTAGATTTAAGTGCACACAGGGTCAAAGATTTGGCAGTGAATGAGCGTCTGTCACCTAGGACATAACTCAGACTGAAACATCATACAAGGCACATGAATACATAGGTCACTAACCTGGACCATTAAAATACTGTGTAAGTGAACAGTGCAGTCGCACTACTATAGGTTCTGTGCGAATTACACCCCAAGCCACAGCAATCTCTTCCTAGTTCAAGATAAAAAGAAAACAGATACCATTAGACATTCCGAAGAACTGATGCATTTTGTCAGTCTACCTTAGGGGTTGGTATAAACACCTTCCATCCATTTACCCAATCATGGGATATCTACTCCAAGTTCAAACGTGAAATTTAGGACAAACTATTGCCTGCTAATGCCCTTAAGAGCAGTGTTAGACTGTTTCCAATTCTTGATTATGCTCATTTAAACTGAGCGCAGGTTTCTACGCAACGCTACTTCTGCAGTGCAGGCAGACACATTTCCATCTATCAAGAGATACTGCTTCAAAGATAAGAAGCAAAGATGGAAAGGACACTCAACCCGTAACATAGGGCAAAGGAAACTTTTGCTCCTTCTTAAGACTGATTAAAATAATTCAAGGTATAATCAAATTATCTTAAATTTTAGAAGAGCCCAAGAACAACTATCTTATGTGCTGTACTGACCTGAGAATATGCTATATCTGTGCAGAAGCTAATGATACCACTAAAAGCACTACTTTTCATTCTGCATCTAGAGAACAGGAAGTTACTGCACAGATGAGGTGAGGAAGTGTAGAGTTAATGACAGCACAACCGTTACAGAAGTCATGCTGCCAGTCGACAGCACCACTACCCTGTGTCTCCTTTGCCACTCAAGCCTCTCCCTAATCAGCTGCAGATGTTGACAAGCACACAGGAGAGCTCTAGCCAAGGTCGTCTTCCCTCCAGAAATCTATGAAGTGCTTTCACCTAACTAATGTCTAGGATAGCAAAAAAAAATGTATTTCATTTATATCAGTTAAAACATTTGCCATTCACAAAGAATGTTTGAAAGGAAATATACATGCAATAAATAAAAGCCTACAAAACATTTTAACAATGTAATTGGAAAAGGAAACCTCTCCACTGGGTAGCAATCAATAACACGACAGCCACTTATGAAGATCAAGCCTCTGAAAAAGGAAAGTCTCAGTAGTTGTCCAGAGAGTCTGATGTGTAGCAGAATTAAATGTGTATTACTGTTCATTATGTAATTCTGTGATTAGATTACTTACATCAAGAAAGCTAACATCAATATGCAGATCAATATCTACATCATCAATGGCTCCATATTCCCTGAAAGGAAAGAATTACATTACATTAGAGCTCTTTAAGATACTCCTCAGCCCAAGAGTACTTATAACAGGGAAGATTTTATAAAGGATAATCTTGGCTGTAAATTCAGAATGGTTATAAAATACACATTTACATAGATTGGATCAATATTCCCAGTGGGTGACCATTTGCTGCACTGAAACTTTCTTTCAGTAGATCTTTTTTGTTGTTCTTGGTGGTGGTGGTGTTTGTTTTTTTTTTTTACTAATTCCCCCAAATTCTCACTCCATTGCTGCCATGTATTTTTGTCTGATGTATTGCACAAACAAATCAAGGAAACGATAGTGGTTAT
This sequence comes from Cygnus olor, assembly GCF_009769625.2. Classification (NCBI taxonomy): domain Eukaryota; kingdom Metazoa; phylum Chordata; class Aves; order Anseriformes; family Anatidae; genus Cygnus; species Cygnus olor. Next base: position 660,967 of record NW_024429075.1, on the reverse strand, counting down.
ATACTGTTCCTATTTATGATAAATGACAACCCTAGTTAATTTTCAAAAGTATTTTAGGTTAACAGCCAGCAAGCTAAAGATAGGCTTGAAATAAATAACTGAAGACAAATACAACATAGCCTAGTGGGTGGCATATTATACCTGTGGGACTGCTTCATACATTCAAGCATTTGTTTGTTAAATCATAACTATTGCCCTGTAATGCGCTCAATGCAATAGTTACCTTATTTTATCTGTTACCTGTACTATTGCTGGAATCCTCAAGGTGCAGATTTAATTTACGCTCATAGGTGTTTCATTGCCATCTGAAATCTTAAAGTGTGTCTGTTTTGCCTCTTATTTTCTGACTCATTCTGATTGCCCTCCCCCAGCGTATGTGAAGACTTCTGAAAAATAGGGCTAGAAAATATTTATATCAAAATCAAAAAAATCAAAAATTGCTTTCCTTTTAATTGAAATTACTTAAGTGGACAATTTTATAAAAGTGCGATCACTCATTTTTTCACAGATTAGTTGATACACTTCTAGTCACTAGATTTTTGCTTTACAGTGCATTTATATGCTTCTCTCAATGACTTCCATGCTTTTCTATTAAACTTGACCAAGAGTGCATAGTAGCAGTTGTGCATAAATTAAGTTGATAAGGTAATGTTGAAAAGCAAAAGTATTTTTGTGAATACAGCTGTCTTCTTTTAGGGCAACGAAGCTGGTGAGGGGTCTGGAGAACAAGTCTTATGAGGAGCGGCTGAGGGAGCTGGGATTGTTCAGCCTGGAGAAGAGGAGGCTCAGGGGCGACCTTATCGCTCTGTACAGGTACCTTAAAGGAGGCTGTAGCGAGTTGGGGATTGGTCTATTCTCCCACGTGCCCGGTGATAGGACGAGGGGGAATGGGCTAAAGTTGCGCCAAAGGAGGTTTCGGTTGGATATTAGGAAGAACTTCTTTACTGAAAGGGTTGTTAGGCATTGGAATGGGCTGCTCAGGGAAGTGGTTGAGTCACCATCACTGGAGGTCTTTAAGAGACGTTTAGATGTTGAACTTAGTGACATGGTTTAGTGGAGGACTTGTTAGTGTTAGGTCAGAGGTTGGACTTGGTGATCTTGGAGGTCTCTTCCAACCTAGACGATTCTGTGAGTCTGTGATTCTAACAAAGTGACCTCTCAGACAGTGGTAGGAGCTAGTTGGCACTGGAAATGCCTTGACCTCTCATGAAGTTTTGTGGAGGGAACCTCTTCAACCAAACCTCAGTGGTTCTCTCTAGTAAGGGCAAACCTGAAGCCTCTCTAGATTAGACGTCCACACATGGTGCACAGGGGGTAAGTGAATAGGTAGCTGCCCAGGACTGTGTTACCTGGAGGTTTCCCAGCCACCCTGATGACTGCTCCAGATTCTGCTTGCCCAGAACATACAAGCACTCACTGACTTCCTACAGCTCGTTAAAGACCTGACTTTGAAACAGCAAAATACTCCACCTTCTGAATTGCCTAGCCACTATCCTACACAACAGTGATCTCAGATTTTTTTGTTGTTGTCAGTTTTCCAGAAGATCCAAAGAACAGATTGCTATAAACTCATAAGTAATACCTATGAACACAGGATGGTGTTACTCACATGGCTGAGATTCAAAAGGCTGGGATCAAGCATAATTTTATAAATTAAACAGATACAGAACTGAACTAAACACAAAAGTATTAGTGGAAGAAAGGATACGATAAAAGTAAGTTACAACTGTGGAATTTCCATTCTCACTGAAATCCCTTTGCCCCCACTCCATTACCATCATAGAATAGGGATTTTAGATACATGATGTTTTATTTCCCCAAGCTATAAGTGAAGAAGAAATCATGCTTTCTTCCAGTGCCTGAAGCTTATGATCTGCTGCCTACAATGGCTCCAAGAACGTCTTGATTTTGAAGCTCCCAGAGGTCCTCTGCCCATCAGTGTATAAGTAATGTAAATAGATACAGAAGAGTTTGGATCAGTTGGTCTAGAGGTCTTTCATATAGGTTTGTGACCAGATTTCAAAGGGCTGTGGTGAAAAACATGCAGGTATAGGAATTCCCCTTTTTATGTGTTAAGTTCACTCTCTGACTACTAAAATAGGGTCAACTCTCTAAGAAATATGCATCTTAGTGGGTGTCACTGTCAGACAGGCATGTTGCAGTCAAAGAAGTGTACTGTTGGAGAGGGATGAAACTGAATGCTTAATGCTGTGTTTGTCATTTCCAAGAATTCATCAGTATTTTCAACTGCAACACAGTGCAAGAAGAATGAAAGTTTTCCACATGCCAAAAGCAGACATAGATGCCAACTTCTATTACAGTGAGCCTGAGGAGATCACAATGCTTCCAATGAAACAGTTGATTCAACAAATTAGATGCATTAAAGTTTTTGAAAGGTTACATTCCATGTTTCAGGTTTAGGAGCCTTAGGTAGCATACTAACAAGGTATTCTCAATTTCATAGTTATCAGTTTGGCAACTAAAAATTTATCACATTCATTTCCTAAACCCATACACAACTATTTGGATTTTAATTCCCCAGGTCCTCAAAATGTAATGAATTTCCATTTAATTTCAAAAGTCATAGTACACCATAGTTGTAGACGTGCTCTCTCAGACTAAAATAACAGAGATTATTGTGTAGAGGTTAATGGGAATTGTTACATGCAATATGTGTATGCCTAAGGTTATCATCTTTTCTGTATTTTGTTACTTGGCTTGTATGACAATTTTGATATTTTATTTGTAATGCTTCTGACAGGTCTGTTACATCTTGCCTGTTATTTTTATTCAATTATTAATATTACATAGGTGGAAAAGTAAGTTTAAAAATACTTGAAGCAAATTAAGTACATCGTACAGTTATGCCCTGCTGCAGAATCATGCACACTCATAAATTTTTGTGTAATTTCTCTTTGCAATCCACCTCTGACCAAAGTTCCACCATTTCCCTGTGTAGGACTATTCAGTTTCCCACCTTGTTACAATTACAAAGCTTTTCTAAAATCTAACCAAATTCTTGTTTGTTGCTAACATAGTTTCTTATTGTCTCTCTCATGATAACAGAGAACGGTTGATCACTCCTATCTATAAACAGCTTTTTTGAAGAAGAAGAGCTGTTACTATGTCCTCTCCATCTGTCTTTTTTCCAGATTAGACAAGTCCAACTCCTTCAATCTTTCTCTAGGGACAACATTTACTAAATCTCTTATCATTCTTCTTGTTTACCTCCAGGGCAGAAGACAGAATATGACAGAGAAAGAGATTAACAAAGGTTTAAAGTAATGTTGAATAGGAATTTTCAGCAAAATACAACAGACTGATCAAATACTTACTGAGCTACAAGACAACATTTTAGAACAGGCTTCCAGGGCCTGTTCTCAGCATAGGCAGTTGTATGAGTACTCAGTCACAAAATGAAAACAAATCGAGTATTACTGCTAGCTAAGAGTGCTCCTTCCTTTTGCCACAATATGCAGAAATCATCAGAGAAGAGCTGTGTTTTGGCAGTGAGGGAAGGTCTACATGAAACTCAACCTCTAAAATGTTAAAGGTTCCACAATAGGAAGGGTAAATGACATACCTGAGAGATACTGCATTAGGTCCATAGATCTCTCTCACTGCTGTCAAATCAGCTTCCAGCTGTGGGTGCTTGTGAAGTTCTCCATCATAGCTAACCTACCAGAAAAAAAAATATTCTAGGATTTCTTATTTATTACATTACTGGCACCTGATCTAGGCTCTTGAAAAATCCCCCTGCAAAATATGCTGCAGAAAGATTTCTTAACACCGTGCTCAGAAAGGACACTGTTGATAACCTGAAGCACTGAGGTGGTCTAGCTTTTCTAAGCAATGAGATTTGCAAAGCAGGTACCTCTGTATCAAAACTCCAGAGGGTCCAACTCCTGTTTGTGGAAGAGAAGCTGCAAAGAATCCATTCCTCTGTCCTATTTCATATTGGGGGCTGTTCTGGGCCTCTTGTCACGTGCATTTTAAAACTGGTAGGTGGATAATCAGATCTCCCCGGTTATACCATCCCAGTCTAACCACTACAGGACAAGGTTTACTCCCTCTTGCCTTATTGTCATGCTGTCATATTTTAGACACAGAACGGCCTGGGCTCAAGAAGAGAAGTACAAGACTATTCTACACAACAAGGGTCTCAGCATCTAAGTTATATTTTCAATCTACTCATTTGCTGCATTTGAAACCACCAGTGCAATGACATCAGATTTAAAAAGAAAAATAATTAAAGAACACTTTTCCATTTTGAGTATTTTTACCAAAGAAGGTCTAAAGAATGGGTTGGGTTGGAAGGGACCTTAAAGATCATCTAATTCCACCCCCCCTGCCATGGGCAGGGACACCTACCACTAGACCAGGTTGCTCAAAGCCATGTATTTAGATATCATTTTAAAATGCATTTGAAACATGAATATGAAACATATATGAAACACGTATTTAGATATCAGTCACATTTTCTTCAATCTCTACATGAAAAGTGGATACTGTTACGTTAGTGTTTACACTATAAAGCAAAACTTGTGAGCTTGTCTAGTTGGATTGTATGAAGTCAAAATAAATAATATCCTCCTATCTTCTATCAGGACCAAAATACCTTATTAGTCTTGTAATAGCCTATTAAAAGTCTATTAATGCTTCCTCATTAAGCAATATGCTCCAGATTGTGTGAGTTTAATACTGCTTCTTTACACCTATTAGAATGACAATAAGTCCACAAAAGTCGATGAACTCCCGAGATTTGGGCAGATTCGGAAATGAGAGTAGAATTTGGCTTGTACCTTTGACAAATTCAGAGAGCAAAACACAAGAGTGCAATTTATCCCTTTAGACACATAAATATATCCTTATATATTAATTCCTGCTGAGAATTCCTGCTATTTCAGAAACATTTCAAACTGCAGTACTGTTTCTTAATTTCATACATCCAAATCTGCAGGACCTCAGTGCTGTGACACTTAGGTTCTGATATCTAGAGCTGTACATTTCTTTATGTATCTAATTAAATAAATTTTAATTGAATTAAAATAATAACCAACTGATCACTTTTTACTTATGAAAATTAGCAAAGAGTAATTTGGTTATACCTAGAATTCTTCAAACATAAGACACAGAATTAATCAGTAAAGCATGCACACACTTATCAGAGATACCAATGATACTCCCAACCAGAAAGGTATAAGCCAGCTATCCCTGCTTTGTTTAGGCAGCCATGTGAGAACAATTTCCCGTGTAGACAACATGGGAACAAAATCTTTATTATTTTTTTTTTCACTTTAGGTAGGAGCAAACAAATTTATCTTGTAATGCCGAGGCGATCAGCTCTGGGACAGACGCATTCTGCAGAGGAGCAGGAGATCGAGGCATGCAGGGGGTTCCCTACACTGAGGCCCCTCGAGGCAGCCCGAGGGAGCCGCCATGACGTGTCAGCCCTCACAAGAGCAGCTGATGAGGCTTGGACGGAGCCAGGAGCGCATCCTACCCCCATTCCCCACCCCCATCATTCAAAGGAATCCCCTAGGGAAGGTGAGAAAACAGGAGTGCAAGTGAACAGAGTGGACAAACAGGGCGAGGCGTGACAGTCAGGGTGCAGCTTCCACGGCAGTGTGTGCAGGCATAGAAGGGCAGAGTATCCCTCCCCACGCAGGAGACCAGCTCACCAGACAGAAAGCTCTTGCCAAAAAGACTGTGGCAACCCAGACCAACTGCCTGACCAAAAATGCATCTGTTCAGGTCTCCCCGGCTGCAGGGAGTGCCAACGGAGGGTGGCAGAGATACCATCTGTGTGAGGTGTGAGCAGGTGGAAGATCTGATCAGCCTGGTGGCAGAGCTCAAGGAGGAGGTGGAGAAATTAAGGACTATCAGTGAGCGTGAGCAGGAGATAGACTGGTGTAGCAAACCCTGTCGTGCCTGTGAGAAAGGCACCGGGGCAATACACCCCAAATAGTGGTGGACCCCCTGCCTTGTCACTCTCAGGCAGAGGGAGGGGACCTAAGAGATGGGGAGGAATGGAAACAGGTCCCTGCTCGGCGTCGCAGGCAAGTCCCCTCCATAACAACCTTGCTTCCCGAGGTGCCATTACACAATAGGCTTGAGGCTCTGGAGCTTGAGGGACAGGCTGGTGAGGATGTGGGGGAAGGTCCACCCAGGAGGTTGTCTAGGGCAAGGAAGTCGACTCCACGCCTCAAGACTGCCTACACCAAGAAGGAAAGAAGGGTAATTGTTATAGGCAACTCCCTTCTCAGGGGAACAGAGGGTCCCATATGTCGGCCAGACCCTACTCGTAGGGAAGTCTGCTGCGTCCCTGGGGCCTGGGTCAGGGACATTACCAGGAAACTTCCCGGCCTGGTTCACCCCTCCGATTATTAACCCTTATGGATAATTCAGGCTGGCAGTGACGAAATTGCTGAGAGAAGCCTGAAGGCTATCAAAAGGGACTTCAGGGGATTGGGGCGGTTAGTGGATGGAGTGATGGTGGTGGTGTTTTCCTCTATCCCTTCAGTGGCAGGGAGGGATTCTGAAAGGACCTGGAAAGCCCAGCGGATAAATACATGGCTGAGAGGCTTGTGCCATTGCAGAAATTTGGGGGGGTTTCACCATGGGAAAGTTTACGCGGCACCTGGCCTGATGGCTGCAGGTGGGTCCCACCTGTCTCAAAGGAGGAAACAGATCCTAGCCTAGGAGCTGGCAGGGCTCATTGAGAGGGCTTTAAACTAGGTAGAAGGGGGACGGGGATGAAATGAGGCTCGATAGAGATGAGCCTGGGGGAACAATGTCAGGGCCGGGGGAGAAGGCAATGGCCCAACTGAAGTACATCTACACTAATGCACGCAGCATGGGCAACAAACAGGAGGAGAAGGAAGCCATTGTGTGGCAGGCAAACTACGACTTAGTTGCCATCACTGAAACGTGGTGGGACAGCTCCCATGACTGGAGTGCTGTAATGGATGGCTATAAGCTCTTCAGAAGGGACAGGCAACAAAGGAGGGGTGGTGGCGTGACTCTCTGTATTAGAGAGTGTTTCAATGTTGTTGAGCTCGGGGCTGGAAATGGTAAAGTCAAGTCCCTATGGATAAGGATCAGGGGAAAGCCAACAAGGCAGACATCCTTGTGGGGGTCTGTTATAGACTGCCAAACCAGGATGAAGAGACGGATGAGGCATTCTACAAGCACTTTGTGGAAGTGTGGAATAATTGCCTAAGGTGACTTGAAAATTAAACTGATACTCATATTTTAAAGAAAAGGTACAGCATTGAAGAAGTTTCCAGGGTGGAGTGTAGCTGCACTACCTAAATGTTCCCTAGGCCTCCAACCTTAGATGTTAATCGCACTGGGGTGAGATTGTCCCACATAATGACAAAAGGTTGCATTTTTAAAGGAGATTAAGTGATTTACAAACCTAAATTCCACTGAAAATCACTAGGACTTAGGCTGTTGAATCACTTAGCTACTTTGAAGTATTTATCCATTAAGTCCTTAGGGAGGATTACAAGTGGGTGCCTAGGAAGCAGATACATTTAATTTATGACTAAAAGTTCATATCTTGTTTTCACTGCCCATCAAATGTCATTTCCCATCTTCCATATTCCTTTTTTCATCATCAGTTTCTCTCATCTTTCCAGTTGTAACCACTTAGAAATGTGAGAATTAACCCTAGCCTCCACCTTTTCCAATTGTGTTGCACACAATTACACCGGCATCTATCCCCTCTGGTTGCTAAAGTCATTTTTGTCCCCATTCTCTGTGGGCACAACATGCACTTTTCTCAAATGAAGCATCTTACTTGATTTGTTCCCCACATATACAGTCAACTGTTTTGTCTTTTTTTCATGTTATTAAATCCCAATACATGTGGGGCTCATTTAATAACTCTTACAATCAACTTATTTGAAATAGGACTCTTCTTATCTCTCAAGAAACTTTGTTAACTACCTGGCTTCCTATTTATTTCATAAGTCCTCAATCACTTCAGTTCTACGGATCTTCCTTAGTATTTCATCTTTTTGAGCATGAAATTTTATTTTTTTTTTCTCCTGTTAAATATACTTTTGATGATGGCGGGGATTTTTTGTTGTTTTGTTTTTTGTTTCTTTGTTCTCCTTACATTGCAACCCCCTGCATCGCTACAGGTGGAGGGAAGACTGGCTGGAAAGCTGCCTGGTGGAAAGGGACCTGGGGGTATTGGTCAATAGCTGGCTTTTACACCTTGCAAAATGATTTAATGCTCTCTATGTATCTCATAGGCAGTGTTAATATTTATTCATCCATTTGGGCACTGGCAAGCATCCTTTACCAAATGTAGTTGTGCTGGTTCAAGAAGTTTGCTGTTTGCTAGCTGTTTACTGGCTTTTCCTTCATGTTGAGGTTACTGCCCTTTCTGTAGAGTTGAAAAATGAAGCCAGTACACACAACTCATCACTACAGGGCAAAATCAGAAGATTTTTCCTCGCAGGCAGATTAAAGTAAAATATTGGTCTTTGCACTGAAGTATGTGTATACGGTCTTCTCCAGCACTCTGCAGGGCTGTAGGACTGGCAGTGGATGGGAGGCAAACCTGCAGTCATTTCTTAAGTGAACATGAGTCCGTAACCCATGTCAGTTATTTTGTGACACTGAAAATACATTCTTTCAGTTCCATTTTCAATATCACTTTTCATAGCATTAAAATGCTATGAAAAATAATAATAAAATAATATGATTAATAATAATAAAATAATATGATTAAAATGCTAGGGGCAGGCTTTCTTTGCTTTACAGTAAATGCAAAGCACCTTAACTTGTGTTTTGTGTTCAAACCCCGCCATGCTGCTGGAGAACAGGCTTGGTGATGATTCATCATCATGCCTCTCACTCTGTTCCTACCCTACTGGCTGGCACTGCTGATGCACTCCTGCAGCCTCTGCTCTGCACTCCAAGGGTGTGGATGGCTTCAGCCTCCGGGCAGAGGCAGTGACAACTTTCATAAACATTGTCTGTAATTTGTTAAACTATTCATTGAAACAAACAGTTGTAATAATATAAGTGAGGAAGGATGCCTTTGGGGCAATCTTTAGACTAAAAAGATAAGAAAAATCTGAATAATCATAGAATCATAGAATAGAATCATAGAATATACCGAGTTGGAAGGGACCCATAAGGATCATCAAGTCCAACTCCTGGCACCGCACAGGTCTACCCAAAAGTTTAGACCATGTGACTAACTGCAGAGCCCAATCTCTTCCTAAATTCAGACAGGCTTGGTGCAGTGACTACTTCCCTGGGGAGCCTGTTCCAGTGTGCGACCACCCTCTCGGTGAAGAACCTCTTCCTGATGTCCAGCCTAAACTTCCCCTGCCTCAGCTTAACACCGTTCCCGCGAGTCCTATCACTAGTGTTTACGGAGAATAGGTCACCTGCCTCTCCACTCCCCCTCGCGAGGAAGTTGTAGACTGCGATGAGGTCCCCCCTCTGCCTCCTCTTCTCCAGGCTGAACAGGCCCAGTGACCTCAGCCGCTCCTCATATGTCTTCCCCTCTAGGCCCTTCACCATCTTCGTCGCCCTCCTCTGGACACTCTCCAACAGTTTAATGTCCTTTTTGTACTGTGGTGCCCAGAACTGCACACAGTACTCGAGGTGAGGCCGCACCAGCGCAGAGTAGAGCGGGACAATCCCTTCCCTCGACTGACTAGCAATGCCGTGCTTGATGCACCCCAGGATACGGTTGGCCCTCCTGGCTGCCAGGGCACACTGCTGGCTCATATTCAACTTGCTGTCAACCACAACCCCCAGATCCCTCTCTGCGGGGCTGATCTCCAGCGTCTCATCGCCCAGTCTGTACGTATAGCCAGGGTTGCCCCGTCCCAGGTGTAGGACCCGGCACTTGCTTTTGTTAAACTTCATGTGGTTGGTGAGCGCCCAGCTCTCCAATCCGTCCAGATCTCTCTGCAAGGCCTTTCCACCCTCAACAGAGTCCACAACTCCTCCAAGTTTGGTGTCGTCGGCAAATTTGCTCAAAACACCTTCTAGTCCTACATTCAAATAGTTTATAAAAACATTGAAGAGGACTGGCCCTAAAATGGAGCCTTGAGGGACCCCACTAGTGACCATCCGCCAGCCAGATGTGGCCCCATTTACCACAACCCTTTGAGCCCTGCCCGTCAGCCAATTGCTCACCCATCGTATGATTTTTTTGTTAAGTTGTATGCTGGACATTTTGTCCAGTAGGATCCTATGGGAAACCGTGTCAAAAGCTTTGCTGAAGTCCAAAAAGATCACATCAGCTGGTTTCCCTTGATCGACTAGATGGGTGATCTTATCATAAAAGGAAATCAAATTTGTTAGGCAGGACCTACCCCTCATGAACCCATGTTGGCTGGGACCAATGACTGCATTGTCCCCCAGGTGCGCTTCAATAACTTCAAGAATCATCCTCTCCATAATTTTACCAGGCACTGACGTGAGACTGACAGGCCTGTAATTGCTAGGGTCTTCTTTCTTACCCTTCTTGAAAATTGGCAGAACATTTGCCAGCTTCCAGTCTACTGGGACCTCTCCAGATTCCCAAGATCGTTGAAAAATAATTGAGAGAGGTCCCGCGATGACGTCTGCCAGCTCTTTAAGCACCCTGGGATGAATCCCATCCGGACCCATGGACTTGTATGGATCCAGGTGGAGCAGCAAATCCCACACACATTCAGGGTCGGTTGGGAGTTTGTCCTTCCCACCGTCATGGTCCTCCAGCTCAGGGCACCTGGGGTCCCGAAGCCCATCATCAGCGTTGAAGACAGAGGCGAAGAAGGCATTAAATGTCTCTGCTTTGCCTATCTCATTGTCTGTGAGGAGACCTTCCCCATCTAGTAGCGGACCTATGTTTTCTTTGGTTCTCCTTTTTCTGTTAACATATCTAAAAAAAACCTTTTTTATTGTCTCCCACAGACATGGCCAGCTTCAACTCTAGTTGGGCTTTGGCCACACGAATTTTCTCCCTGCAAACACGAACAGCATCCCTATATTCCTTCCTCGTCGCCTGACCCTCCTTCCAGCAGCCGTACACTTTCTTTTTTCGCCTAAGCTCCAGTAGAAGATCCCTGGTCAGCCAGGCCGGCCTTCTACCCCGCCTGCCTGACTTCTGATATTTTGGAATTGCCTGATCCTGTGCTTTTAGGAGGCAGTGCTTAAAGATGGACCAGCACTGATGGACACCAATGCCTTCAAAAGCAGTTTCCCAGGGGACCTTGCTGACTAGTTCCCTGAGCAGCCTGAAGTCTGCTTTCCCCATATCCAGGGCTGAAGTTTTGGTGGCAGTTTTCCTTCTGTCACCATAAATTCTAAACTCAACCACTTCATGGTCACTATGACCGAGACGGCCGCCAATTGCCACGTCTCCCACAAGACCCTCTCTGTTCTCCAGCAACAGATCTAGGAGGGCACCTTTCCTAGTTGGCTCCCTTAGCACCTGCACCAAGAAGTTATCATCGAGGTGCTTTAGGAACCTCCTGGGCTTGCTCGTGTCAGCCGTGTGGTGATCCCAGTTGACGTCTGGCAAGTTGAAATCCCCCATAAGGACAAGGGGAGTTGATCTCGAGGCATCTCTTAGTTCCGCAAAGAATAATTCATCGGCGTTCTCGTCCTGGCCAGGTGGTCTGTAATAGACTCTCATAACGACATCCCCTTTATTTGTTCATCCCTTAATCCTTACCCAGAGGCTCTCAACTTTGCCATCGCCAACTTGAAGTCCAGCCCCTGCTTCACGTACATTGCCACCCCCCCACCTCACCTACCCTGCTTGTCCCTCCTGAGGAGCCTGTAACCATCTATTGCAACACACCAGCCACAGGACTCATCCCACCAGGTTTTGCTTATGCCAATGATGTCGTAGCTGTGGGACGGGGCCAAGACTTCTAGCTCATCCATTTTATTCCTCATACTGCGTGCGTTTGTGTAGAAGCACTTCAAATGCGCCTCACTGCACACAGCACCTTGTGGAGCCGACCGAAGGACCTCACTGGCACACAGTCCCTCTGATTCTAGTGCACCATCCCTTAGCTCATCACCGGCGTGCCTGGTTCTATCCCCTTCCCCCTTCGACTCTAGTTTAAAGCCCTGTCTATCAGCCCTGCCAACTCCTGAGCAAAAATCCTCACTCCTCTCTGAGAGAGGCGCATCCCATCTGGTGCCAGCAGGCCCGGTGTCACATAGACCTTCCCATGATCGAAAAACCCAAAATTCTGCCGGTTGCACCAGTCCCGAAGCCACGTGTTAATGTGACGAGTCTGCTTGTCAGCATCGATCCCCCCTATCGGAAGGACAGAGGCAAACACAACCTGTGCCCCTGATCCTTTAAGTAGTCGCCCCAAAGCCCTAAAGTCCCTTTTGATCGCTCACGGACTTCTCCTTGCTACCTCGTCATTACCAGCCTGAAAGACCAGTAGCGGGTAGTAGTCGGTGGGCCGTACCAGGCGCTTGACTTTCTTAGCGAAGTCTCTCACCTGAGCCCCAGGGAGGCAACAGACTTCCCTGTGGGTTGGGTCCGATCGGCATATCGGGCCCTCGGTCCCTTTCAGAAGGGAGTCCCCCATGACAATAACCCTTCTTTCTTTTTTGACAGATGATGTAGCAATGCGGGAGGTAGGGGACCTTGCCTTAGGCACCCTCTCCAACTGGGACGGGCTTTCGTCTACTTCGTTGTTCTGACTGTTGTGTTCTAGACCCTCATACCTGTTATATAAGGGTAGATGGGAAGGTGAGGTGGGCAGGGACAGGGCTCGCCTACCCCCCCGAACAGGAACCTGCCTCCATTCCCCCCCTTGGCCTAGGTCTCCTCCTACTGCCTGGTGGGATGAGGGAACTTTTGTCTTCTGCGTAGCAGGAGACACCTGTGCTGTGGCAGGCTCGTGAGTCTGTCTCAGAGAGGGTAGAGTACACCTCCACCAGTCAGTTTCCCTCTCTGACTCCCTGATGCTCCTGAGCCTGCTCACCTCCTCCCGAAGCTCCGCTACCTGTTTGAGCAGCTCTTCAACCTGGGCACACCTCCCACAGGCATACCCCTCGCTGCTGCTGTCAGATACCGACAGAAGACTCAGGCACACCCCGCAGCCCAAGACCTGGATGGCGGTGTGTTTCCCCGAGCCCTCCGTCTGAGTAGCCACATCAGTGACAGCGGCTGGAGAGGCCGCAAGAGATGCGGAGGCCATGGTTTTCTGCCTGGTTGATACCATGGCCAGGTTCCTCGCAAGCAGGTTACAAGTACCAAAGGGAAAGACCGCTGCAAAAGAGCGGCGAGGGGCCCTCCCTGCTCACCCTGCCTGGGCAAACTGCCGCGCAAACTGCCGCGCCACGCCCTGTTTGCCCGTCCTGGTCGCCGCGCTCCCTAGGGGCTGCCTTTGAACGGCCGGGGAGGGGGCGCTGCTGACTCCGCCTACACCTCGTCAGGGTGTACAGCCTCGCGAGGGCTGCCGGGTCTTGGCGGCTCCCTCGGCTGCTTCGAGTGGCCTCGATGCCGACAAAAAGCCCTGCCCGTCTCCATCCCCCGCTCCGCTGCAGAACGCGTCTGCCCTGGAGCTGATCGACTCGGCAAGATAATAAGGAAGAGTAATAATAAGAATAATAAGTAATAATAAGAATAAGGAGGCTAGCAGTGTGAAACACTCTATTGACGTTGCAAAAGGAAAAGATATAAAGAAATTTTAATTCCCAATATATCAGAGGATGTAATAATAACTAATTCTGCTGAGGGAACAAGAAGGAAAGATAGAGCAGTACATTTAATTAAAAATGTAGCATTTTTCATTGTGAATTTAACCGGAGAACTCACAAAAAGAATGGACTGCCTAGATCAAAATTGTTTTGTAATAACAATTTTTTACCATTAAATTGCAGTGCTTTTGACTTCAGAAAATGGCAACCCTGCAGCAGGAAACAGATTTGGATCCAGCCTGACTTCTTATTTGTATCAATAATGGGATATGTTGTAAAGAGTAAATATCCATTTCCTGGAAATAAGCAACTGACTTCTATTTTCAAACATCCTGAAGAACAGTTGTTTTTTCTTTTCTTACAGCTTTATAAATGTAAACAAATTCACTTTGTTTGACATATTTATAGAGTATAAAATATTCAATACTTCTACTATAAAATACTATGTATATATACATGACATCCTATTCTACATTGAATAAATATTTAAAAAATTATTAATAAATAAATAAAAAATAAAATTAATTAAAAAATAATTATTATCATAAATTTAAAATGGAATGAACCACAGAAGCTTTCAAATATCAATTTATTGGAACTTGTGCAAAAATATCCTCCATTACCTGTCCTCCATAATAAAATTCCTCAGAATCATTATCTCCTTCAGAATCTTCTTCAGCTGTGCTGTTGTGCTGTGACTCAATTGAAAAGGAAAGTTAACAATGATACAAGTGATACGTCTGTCTTGCATTTATAGTTCTAATTATAAGTACAGGAATTATGTTTTTACAAATAAGCTCTACGCAGCTTTTAAGAAGAGACCTTTTAGTATCATTTTTCCTGAGGCGTACTATGGACCTGTTTTAAGAATAGTGAAATAGCAGACAAAGCCTGCACACACTAACAGGGCACATAAAAACACCCTGAATATAGGTTGAAGAAATAATACTTTGTCTGGGTATAGACACAGCATGGTATTTTATGGAACTGGAGAATTCAGTAGAATAGAAGACCTCACTTTAGTGCCATTTCTTTCTGAACATCATCTCAGTGAGATTCGTTAGGGGCCCATGCCAGAAGTACAACACAAATAGAGCCATGACTGGAAGGCCTTCATACTCCAGATACTACTTATGGTGAATGGTGTCACAAAGAGGTCCAGAGACTCCAGCAGGACTGCTGTAGGCCACATGAAGAAAAAGAGAGCTAAGACATTTCTTCTGAAATGTGTATACCTACAGTTTGGGTAAGCATACATTTGACAGGAAATCTATGGTAAACATTAATATTTTATTATTTTCTGTTGTTTCTTAAAATACCTTTTGTTAAAATATACATACCTCTCCATTCTCCCTCTGTAATTTTGATTTTATGGATAAACAATAGTTGACATCACTGTTTTTTCTTAATTCTTAAAAGAAAAGGGAACATAGGGAACATCTGTGAAATATGTGAAATAATTTTGCATATGCAGACTTGAAATACTTAGTTGGAGTAGTAGAGCAAATAAGGAACAAAAACTCACATGTATGAAAAGCACCAAAGAGTTTAAAATACAACAGTCTAAAATTAAGAAGACCCTACATTTCAGAAGACTTATTTTTAACTGTGAAATGAAATTTAGCTGGTCCATCTAGGAGATCTATTTTTCCCAATCAGTAATTTACAACTATGTGTAAAAAGAGCAAACGATCAAAATCCCTCAGCAAAAATTAAATCAGATCATCTTCTATACAAAATATAGGATTTTATTTAATTTTAAATGACAGGCTTTATTTCTATTAAAATTACAGACATATTTGCAAGTAAAATTTATCTTAATCTTCTGACTATAATGACCATTTTTTGTTCGGGTGCAACTCCACCGACTTCAACAAAATTATTCTTGATTTACATGAGAATCTTGATTTAAATGAGATCAGAGACTGAGGAACATATTGGTTTTCCGGTTTTCCAGTAGAATTTAAAGTAATTCTGTGTTACCCCCCCCCCCCCCCCCCCCCACACACACACACAAAAAACACTAAAGCATTGGAACTGACAGAATTAAGATTGCTCTATGCAGTTTCTCCTACAGCCTGAAATCATCACAGAATTTAGCTGATAAAATCTAAAAAAACTCTATGGAGTTTGCACAAATCTTGATTATATATTGTATATATGTTTAGATGTCTGAAAAGCATGCCCTTTTATTCATCAACTACTTGTATGGAAATAATTTCAAATGAAGAAGTTCCCAAAATCACTGGAAATTTTTTTTTCTATAGTCTCATTTTGTAAAACAGCTGAACCATTTTGTTTGAAATTTTCTGAACAAAGTCACTACAGGCAATGGTGGTTACAGACTGTTTCATCCCCAATAGTGAAGATTTTGTGAAGTTTTAAGCAAGTGAACATGAAATCTTATCATTGGGAAGTATTAAGCAACTCTAACTGTATTCAAGGAGAATTACTTTAGCACAGACAGCAAGACATTAAAAGAATAAAATACATTCTGCCTACATGACAGTGTTGATCCCCCAAAGAAATATTTTAATTTATTCTATTCTGAAATGTAGGGAAATTTACTACAGCAAGACTGTGAGGAACTAGCAAACTGTACAGCTATACACATTAACACATCTCCCTTTAAGTTCAGGAAATGTCTTGTCCTTCCTCACAAAACATGAACTTGGTAAAATAATCAGGACATAAGATTACCTGTAGCAATTTGGTGGAAAATTATTGGAATTGGTTTTGTTGTAACTAACACATCTTCATTGTTATCAGAACTGGAAACGTAAGTGTTATCTACAAAAGAAAAACACTTTACATGTTGAAGTCCTGTGGTGCTCTGTCCTTCCCTTGTTGCCCATCCCACACTTGTACCATAAGGAACCACTTCTCAGGTGATTAAGGAAGCCCAGCACTATAATCTTCCTGGTGTGTTTTTCCTTGCGAGATTGCTAATGAAAAGAAAAATACCAAAAGGATAGAAGATAAAGACCCAAATTTTATACAAGCAAAACCCTGGATTCCAATGTCATGGCTTTCATGAAGCATGCCAAGCGCTGCTCAGAACTGTCCCACAGGGTTTATGGGGATCTGAGCCAACCTTTTCCAAAATAAAGACTATGCTTTTTGTCATGCCTGACACCAACACTCAACCTTGGTCTAACGTGCAGGGTGAGCTGGCTGTTAACAGCAGGTTATGCAAGATATCTGTGCCTCATCTTGGTTAATCACAAAAAGCGTCTTCTAATTGATGGAGAATATTTCTTGTGCCTGATTCAGGAAAAAATATATATATATATTTCCTTCCACTTAAAAAGCTTAGGTATGAATATGAATATGGAAATTCTATTCCAAGCTTTCTTATAAAATGTGAGATTAGGATGTTATTTTTTTCTTTCTAACCAAACCTTTAGTAACAACAAAGGAGGAACAGCAATTTTTTATGTAGTATCTGCAGAAGCTAGTTTTACATGAATCATTGAAAATCATATGAAAGTAATAAGAGTTTGTTTTCTAATGATCTGGGCTGAATTGGAACTTGTGCTCTAGAGCGAAAAGGCTGACAAGATAATCACAGATAAAGAGACAAATAAGAGAATTAAGGGTTTGTTCGATCATAATTTTGAACACTCCAGTCCCACATCAGCAAAGTGTGTGAACTTGCATGCAATTTTAAGCATACTGTTACAATCTGGGTCTCAAAGCTTTTGACCACAATGGAATGTTAGAAATGGAATTTTAGAATGCTAACATTAATTGATCAGTAAATTCATCAATACTGTCATTTGTATTACAGTGGTTCTTAGAAGCCTGTATCAAGACCAAGTCCTGGGGCTGCTGTCCTTTTCTCCCAGGGACATCAGCGGTTCCCACAGGTGTGCCACACTGCCTTTGCAGACTAGCAGCTGCACTGCCATATGCAGACGCACATGGGGCTTTCCCAGCCTGCTACCTGTGAATCAGCCTTTCTGCCACATTCACACAGATATACCGCATCTGACACTATCCCACACCTTCACCTACTTCCACTCTTGTGTTGTCCCATGAGGTAATCTGAGTAATCTGTGCACAGCACATCACGCACATATTGCAAGCAGGTAACTGCTCCGGGAGGCTGACACCAATCTTCCCTGAGCACTGCACTCCAGTGGGCACCACAACATGCTCCATCTGCTGAGTCTTTGTGGTGCAATTGCCTAAAGTAACTAGGAAAATAAAACTAACATTCACTTTTGCTAAAGAAAATGTACAGCATTGAAGAGGCTTTCAGGGTAGGGTGTAGCTGCATTACCTGAGTGTTCCCTAGGCTTCCAACCTTAGATGCTATCACACTGGGGGAACCTGGTGTGCTGGCTCTAAGCAACAATACGGAGCGTACAGTGGAATGGAGACACCATGGCTAGGCTCTGTGACCAGGTGGGGACTCGATTGTTCTTGTGCACACCGAGACCGGTAAGCCTCACTTTTTGCTACCCTGAGCCAACGACCTGTCACATTTTGACAAATGCTGTACTCCAGTGTACTTTTGCTCATTATAATATTATTATAATACCAAAACACACCTCCGTCCCAAAAGCTACCTGCCTCCAAAGTGCGACCACCCCTCACTGAGCACACGCTCTGAATTTCTCGGAGCCTATACCTTTAAACAGAGACAGGAAAACTTTTCACCAGTCATAACTAAGAGATGCTTGACTAGAGTCACTCAAGCTCCACCTAAAAGATAGAAAATAATATAAATTGGCTTAAGAGAGAGGGGATGTTAGGGAAGATACCACCGTCAGGGAAGATACCTCCTGACTCCTGGGATCAGTCGACGGGCTGAGCCTCTCTTCCCCCCCCCACTGGGATGCCTTTGGGTGAGATTTGAACACTTGGTTATACTGTGTGTCTCCACGGAAACTTAGAAATCTCTATAGTCTTTGTGCCTTTTAATGCATTAATTTCCAGGCTGTGCACCTGTGTATTTCATGCATGCTAACTTGCTTTTGCAGACAGTAAATTATCACCGGCAATCCAAAGAACCTGTGTACCTGTTGCTGTAATAAATTGCACTTAATTGCATTGTTCCTAGCCGTGATAGTTCTCATTGAACGCGACTAGAGTAAGGGCGGTTATACGTTATTGGTGAATCCGTGACTGTGGTAGTTCAGCGCTAAGGGCAGTACCCTGAATCCGACCAGACCCGTAACGGTTAATCGGCTACCCTGAATCCGACCAGACCCGTAATGGTTAATTGGCTACACCCCTTAATGCAACAGTCTTGCATCTGCTCTACTACATGTTTTAGAGCCACAGCATAGTGAGAATAAAAGGGGGTCCCTCCAGCCATCTGCCAGCATTCACTCCCCCGCCAATTTTGTCTATGGGCAGAACAGGCTTTAACCTATGTATCCAGGGCAGCTACATCTCACCCTTTCCACAACTCCTTCCTTGCCTCTATTTGCCTGTTCCACCTTGCCATCATCATTTCAGTGCCAGCATCACCACACTGGATGTCTCTGAGTATAAAACACATGCCCACTCCTTGCCCAAGTCTGGAAGTGTATCTTACTGCTGTAGAGTCTAATGAGCTGGAATAACAGTGATCATCAATTGGCTGTAAATATACCCAGCACCTTAGATATATGTGGAGAAAAGGAAATTCATGTGCTAGAACCTATTGCTATATGAAAAAGTAGGACATACATCAATCTGTGCTGTACAGAATATACAATTACCAAGATGTACATACACGGAAAAAAGGCCTACTCAATTAAGGTTTTCTTGATTTTAATTATATTTTATGTCCATTGTTTGTCATTCTTTTGTGGCAGCTGGATAATACTTTTCACTGCTGTCCTGGTTTCAGCTAGGATAGAGTTAATTTTCCTCCTAGTAGCTGGTAGGGTGCTGTGTTTGGGATTTAGGATGAGAAGAATGTTGATACCACACTGATGTTTTAATTGTTGCAGAGCAGTGCTTACACCAAGCCAAGGACTTTTCAGCTTCTCGCTCTGTCCTGCCAGCGGGCAGGCTAGGGGTGCAGCAAGAGCTGGGAGGGGACAGACCCAGGACAGCTGACCCAAACTAGCCAAAGGGGTATTCCATACCATCTGACGTCATGCTAAACAATATATAGGGGTGGCTAGCCGGGGTGGAGGGGGGGGGGCCGGCTGCTCGGGGATAGGCTGGGCATCGGTAAGCGGGTGGTGAGCAATTGCATTGTGCATCACTTGATTTATACACACTATTATTAGTAGTACTATTATCATTCTCATTATTATTATTATTTTCCTTTCTTTCCTGTCCTAATAAACTGTCTTTATCTCATCCCACAGGCTTTCATTTTTTCCTGATTCTCTCCTCCATCCCAGAGAGGGAGGGGGAGGGGGAGTGAACGGCTGCATGGTGCTTAGGTGCTGGCTGGGTTAAACCACAACAGCTGCCAAGCTTTTGTTTTCCTTTTCTACTTGGCAACCATTGCTTTTGTTGTTGTTGTTTTCTTTCCTTCCGTCAGTGTAATAAAACTTGAAATTAAGATACTGGTTTTGGTTTGCTTTCTTCAGGATCTTGTTTCCAATGCACTTAAGCAGAATCTACCTGAACCTAATGCAGGGAGGCAAGAAACCACTCACTGCCAAGCTGGTTGTCTTCATCTTGGCTGCAGTCTAACACAGTTTAAGAAAAATATGTTTCTGTTAATATATCTGTAACCGACAAATCACTGGGATAAATGACCACAGCAGTTCTGCAAGTTTATGG
This sequence comes from Cygnus olor, assembly GCF_009769625.2. Taxonomy (NCBI): domain Eukaryota; kingdom Metazoa; phylum Chordata; class Aves; order Anseriformes; family Anatidae; genus Cygnus; species Cygnus olor. The sequence goes on along the minus strand of NW_024429075.1, from coordinate 640,534 downwards.
CAGCCAGCACGTATCAGTCAGAACATATATGCTCTAATGATTCCCACAGGAGTCATGATCCACTCATATTAAGGGACTTTAGTCTACTCATTGATGTTATATTCTATAACTGCTCCTTAGGAGCATTATTTTCCCCCATTTTTGTCAATGTTATGAGAAAATGTTTTCCAAGATATTTTGCTGGAACTTTATTACCTGCCTCTACATTTTTTCATTGATATTTTCACATTTTCAGCAACATATAAATAACTTTCAGACATTACTGTCTTAATAATTCCAATTAATTTATTCAGTGTGCCTTTGTGAGCATATTTTTAGCTTTCACTCACAATTATGAAACTTTCAAACACCTTGCATTATTGAAAGTTGCATGTCATATTACGGTTCCCATAGGTATGACTTAATGTTCATCTGTTTGCAATCTTTAGGTACTTCATGAAGCAATTCAGCAATAGCTGTACACTGTTATTCAGTGCCAAAGTGGTGATGCTGCATACATAATAGCAAAGCAGGGAGCTAGAGTATATGGCACACTCAAAGGTCTTATTATGGTATCTAAAATGTACTTGTGGTGGTATCACTTCTGTCTGAATGAACATTTGTAAGGTAACAATCTCTTCTCTTTCCACTGTCCTGGTTTCATCTAGGATAGTTAATTTTCTTCCTAGTAGCTGGTAGGGTGCTGTGTTTGGGATTTAGGATGAGAAGAATGTTGATACCACACTGATGTGTGGTGGGGGGCCGGCTGCTCGGGGATAGGCTGGGCATCGGTCAGCGGGTGGTGAGCAATTGCATTGTGCATCACTTGTTTTGTACACATTATTACTATTAATACTATTATTATTATTATTATTGTTGTTATTCTTTTCCCTGTCTTAATAAACTGTCTTTATCTCAACCCCCAGGCTTCATTTTCCTGATTCTCTCCCCCATCCCAGAGAGGGAGGGGGGAGGGTGAGCGAATGGCTCTGTGGTGCTTAGCTGCTGGCTGGGCTAAACCACAACATCCATATAGTTATGGTTGAGGAGGATACTAGCAGAGAGCTCTCCAGGCTTGACACCATCATGCTGTGATGTGTCCCTGAAACATCCCTTAAAATACATGCCAGAAAGGAGATATAGCCACGGTCAGCAGTAATGTTAACCTAAAGTACAAAAGCAACCTTTAACCTTTAGTACAAAGAATCTGTCTCATCAAATCACAATGAGTATTTTTAGGATCAAAGCTGTAAAATGGCAAAAAGTCATTATCATTCGTAACGTATCACAAAGCAAATATATATTTTGCAAAAGCTTGAGATAGGAATGAAATCAGCTCTTCCAAAGGCTTAAAGCATTAGATTTCAATCAATAAACATGTGCAACTGGTTTACACCCCCCTTCCCCCCCACACACACACACAACCAAGTTAGCTACCGTGTAAACCAATCAAATTCTATCTGGCTTTAAAATATAGGGGGTGATGGCAGAAAATATTTATTAGGTTTCAGGGCCACCAAAGTCATTCAGGCTTGTAGACCACCAGGGCATGCTGCAAATAGCATCTGTAAGGGAGGTTTAAGGTCTGTCAGACAGAAGAGATTGTCAGATGAGTTACTGTGGGAGTAACTGCCGATTCAATGCTCTAGATTGTCATTTAGTTCCGGGGTTCCCAGAGATTGACTTCCGTGCCCTCATAACAGCTTAATCACTGAAAAAAAATAAATCCATTACTGACATTTAATAAAACAAACATTAACATTTTTTCAACTATTTGTCCCTCTTTTCATTGCCACGCCAATCAAGTAGCCAGTCAATTTATGAATGGGTATGATGGTGTATTTTATGATTATCACTTTCTACACTTACTACCTGTTGAATAGATTATTAGAAGCAGTTTTTACTGGTGAAAAAAAATCTCTCTCATAAAGGTTGTGAACATTCTTTCACAGAATCCATTGTATTTAGCATCACTACTGATGCTGATTTCTCTCTTCATCAGCTTCAAACACTCTGGTGTTTTGTACAGACATAGTCTACTCTTGCTTATCAGTGAAGAAGATCAAAGCCTCACTTCTTCAGAGATTCTAAAAGAAACAAGAAATATTTCTTTCAGAAGTATTACACAGACATTATGGATAATAGTGAAAAAAGGCCAGAGGCTTTCATATCTTTATTGGGTTTACATTGCAAGGTTTTGGTAGCAGGGGGGCTCCAGGGGTGTGGCCTCTGTGAGAAGAGTCCATAAGCTGCCCCATGTTAGATAAGGGTCTGTTTCAGCCAGACCCAAAAGGGACCTGCTGCTGACCATAGCTGAGCAAATGAGCGATGCTGGTTGCACCTCTGTGAGAGCATATTTAAGAAAGGGAAAAAACTGTTGCACAACAGTAGCTGGGAGAGAGGAGTGAGGAAATGTAGAAAGAAACAATTCTGCAGACACCAAGGTCACTGAAGAAGGAGGGGAAGGAGGTGCTCCAGGCGCTGGAGCAGAAATTCCCCCGTGGCCTGTGGAGAAGACCATGGTGGAGCAGGCTGTCCCCCCACAGCCCATGGTGTACCAGAGTGGAGCAGATCTCCACGTTGCAGCCCATGGAGGAGCCCATGGTGGAGCGGGTGAATCTGCCCTGAAGGAGTCTGCAGCCCATGGAGAGTGCTCGCAGGAGCAGACTCCTGGACAGACTTGTAGCCCATGGAGAGGAGACCACGCAGGAGCAGGTGACCTGGCAGGAGCTGCTGCCCGTGGGGGACCCATGCTGGAGCAGTCCATTCTTGAAGGATGGACTTTGTTGTATGGACCCATATGGGAGCAATTCTTGAAGAGCTGCTGCCTGTGGGAAGTTCACGCAGGATCAGTTTGGGAAGGACTGCATCCCATGAGAAGGACCCCATGTTAGAGCAGGGGAAGAGAGTGAAGATGAAGGAGCAGCAGATGACGAAGTGTTACAGATTGACTGCAACCCCCATTCCCCTTTCCCCTGCACTGCTCAGGGGAAGGAGGTAGAAGAGGGTGGATGGGGGAAGGTGTTTTTAGTTTGCTTTTAGTTTCTCATTGCTCTAGTCTGTTAGTAATAGGCAATAAATTATACGAATTTCCTTATACTGAGTCTGTTTTGCCCATGACTGTGGGCAACTGGTGAGCGATCTCCCTGTCCTTATCTCAGCCCTTGAGCCCTTTTTCATTGTATTTTTCCCCCTGTTCCTTTGAGGAGGGGGAGTGAGAGAGTGGTGTGTTGGAGTTTAGCTGCCCATCAGGGTGAAACCACCACATCATTCATAGTATTTGCATTATTAAATACTCCCAGGTGCAAAATACACAATGTGGTGCAATCCAACAGTACTACCATTTACCTCTAACTTGCAAAGTGCCTGTCTGCCCTCACTCCCACTTCCCTTGCTTGTTTCTGCTAACCTCTGTGCCACCAGAAGTATCTGTGCAGGCTCTTTCTGAAGGAAGTCAGGGAAACAAGCTAGCTGAAAATTAGCTTTTGCTCTTGGCTGGTTGTCTTTCAAATGGATAATTCACCTTGTATAGGTTGGCCACATGGTTATACAAATGGTTTTGCCAGCCCAGCTTAGGGTACAGCAGGGGCACAGGACTGAGCAGCTGAGAACAGCTTGCAAGCTTACGTTACCAAAGACATACACATACACAAACTCTGGCTCCAGCAGATCCTGAGAAGCATCAATGCACAATCCACAGGTTTAACTTTAAGAATGTGAATAGTCTCATTAAGGTTTAACACACTGAAGTGCTTTGTTGGCCCCGTGCCAGACTGTTCAGCCTCTTGAAAGACTGAACTTTATCTACCATGCCAAAGAGGAGTTGTGTGCTTTCTAAACTCAGAAAGCATCACAAGCTCTGGTCTCAGTAAACTTGTGAACCAGATTTTCTCACCCTGACCCAGCTGATAAATGATGCCTGAAAAGGAGAAATGACTGTGAAAATTATCTAACAAATTGAAAGTGATTAGCACAAGGATACACCTGAAACAAATTAATACTCTTTCAAATATTCTCATCTGAATATTCTAAATTACTGTAACACACATATATGTGTCATGGACAAGAACGTTGCACTGTACCTGGGTAGTCCTCAGAGACATGCACTGAAAAGGATACACTGTAAAAAAAAAAAAAAAAAGAATTAATAACAACAGAATTAATAACAACAATAACTGCTGGCGTAAGATTTTTTTTCCTGCTCCTATATAATCTTATGTTTATTTCTAGGATCCTGACGGTTTCCAGGACAGAAGGTAACAGCTATTTTGATGACTTTTGAAGTGCTCAGGTAAGAAAAAACATCATTCCCATTTTGAAAGCTTGCTTTGCTAAATTAGCACATCCCAATTTCAACCTTCTTAAAAAGAATATCAAGACTGCATTATATTTACTTTAGAGTAATGTTTCAAAATGTACTTTTGTTTAAAAAATTAAAAAAAAGAAAGAAAGAAAGAAAACAGGTGCTCTGTGAACAAAAGAACTAGAAAAGCCCAGTTTTCTCTATATCCCTTTCTGGGGTTTACTCAAAGTTCAGCATGAAGCCTTTTGTGCTGCTGGGTATCTTCGTACATTCCCGTGAGTCTCAGTGCAGGGTCTATATTGCTTACATTCCTTCCTCTCATTAAAACACCATATTTATAAGACTTGTGGCAATCTTATTTGACACCTATACCTCTCTGTCAAGCAGAGTTCAAATTAAATTTGAAAGAGCCACAATCACACTAAAGCGCATCTTCACCAAATGGATTACCTGAATCTGTTTAATCAGAAAAATTGATATACATTGTCCCAATCCTCTAGTTTAGTCTACATGTGCTTTCCTTACCACCCATTGAGATGCTCACTAAATTGACTGCTGAGAGCAGTGTTACAGCACAGCTCTGTCACTTCTTTTTGCACATAATTTTTTCTAGTGTAATTCATTTGCAGGGAGTGCCTGAGCCTGTTGCTGACATCTGAGGGTGGCAGAGACACCATATGTGTGAGATGTGAGCAGGTGGATGACCTGGTCAGCCTGGTGGCAGAGCTCAAGGAGGAAGTGGAGAGGTTAAGAGCTATCAGGGAGTGTGAGCGGGAGATAGACTGGTGGAGCAACTCCCTGCAAGGCCTGAAGGAAAGGCACCGGGGGGAGACACCCCAAATAGTGGTGGACCCCCTGCCCTGTCGCTGTCGAGCAGAGGGAGGGGACCTAGGAGATGAAAAGTAATGGAAGCAGGTCCCTGCTCAGCGTTGCAGGCAACCCCCCTCCCTACCAGCCTTCTCAGGTGCCCTTACACAACAGGTTTGTGGCCTTGGAGCTTGAGAGACTGGTGGGTGAGGATGAGGTGGAAAGTCCACCCAGGAGGATGCCTAGGGCGAGGAAGTCGACTCCACACCTCAAGACTGCCTCCAGTAAGAAAGAAAGAAGGGTAATTGTTGTAGGCAACTCCCTTCTGAGGGGAACAGAGGGCCCCATATGTCGGCCTGACCCTACCTGGAGGGAAGTCTGCTGCCTCCCTGGGGCCCGGGTCAGGGATATTGCCAGAAACCTTCCTAACCTGGTTCACCCCTCTGATTACTACCCACTATTGATAATGCAGGCTGGCAGTGATGATATTGCTGAGAGAAGCCTGAAGGCTATCAAAAGGGACTTTAGGGGACTGGGACGATTAGTAGATGGAGCGGGAGCACAGGTGGTGTTTTCCTCCATCCCTACAGTGGCAGGGAGGGGTACAGAGAGGACACGGAAAGCCCACCTAATAAACACGTGGCTCAGAGGCTGGTGCCAACACAGAAAGTTTGGGTTTTTTGACCACGGGGCACTTTATTGGCACCCGGCCTGATAACTGCAGGTGGGTCCCACCTGTCTCAAAGGGGGAAACAGATCCTAGCCCAGGAGCTGGCAGGGCTCATTGAGAGGGCTTTAAACTAAGTAAGAAGGGGGACGGGGATGAAATAAGGCTCATTAGAGGTGTGCCAGGGGGAACAATGTCAGGGCTGGGGGAGAAGGCAATGGCCCAACTGAAGTACATCTACACTAATGCACGCAGCATGGGCAACAAACAGGAGGAGAAGGAAGCCATCGTGCAGCAGGAAGGCTATGACTTGGTTGCCATCACTGAAATGTGGTGGGACAGCTCCCATGACTGGAGCGCTGCAATGACTGACTATAGGCTCTTCAGAAGGGACAGGCAGCACAGAAGGGGTGGTGGTGTGGCTCTCTATATTAGAGACTGTTTTGATGCTGTGGAACTCGAGGCTGGGAATGATAAGGTTAAGTCCCTATGGGTTAGGATCAGCGGGAAGGCCAACAAGGCAAGCATCCTGGTGGGGGTCTGTTATAGACCACCAAACCAGGATGAGGAGACGGATGAGGCATTCTACAGGCAGCTGGCAGAAGTTGCGAAATCACCAGCGCTTGTTCTCGTGGGGCATTTCAACTTCCCAGACATATCCTGGAAATGCAATACAGCTCAGAGGAAGCAGTCTAGGAGGTTTCTGGAGAGCGTGGAAGATAGCTTCCTGACGTAGCTGGTTAGTGATCCTCTGTTCACAAACAGAGAAGGACTGGTGGGAGATGTGGTGGTCGGGAGCAGTCTTGAGCAGAGTGACCATGAAATGGTAGAGTTCTCTATTCTTGGCGAAGTCAGGAGGGGGATCAGTAAAACTGTTGTCTTCGACTTCCAGAGGGCAGACTTTGAACTGTTCAGGACACCGGTTGGCAGAGTCCCTTAGGAGGCAATTCTGAAGGGCAGAGGAGTCCAGGAAGGCTGGGTACTCTTAAAGAAGGAAATCTTAATGGCTCTGGAGCAGTCTGTCCCCACGTGCACAAAGACAAGCCGGCGCGGAAGAAGAACGTCCTGGCTAAACAGAGAGCTGTGGCAAGAGCTTAGGAAAAAAAAAGCGGGTTTATACCCTTTGGAAAAGAGGGTAAGCCAGTGTCCTGGTTTCAGTTAGGACAGTCACGCCACCACTGAGTGCTGCAGTGCCAGACATGCTAGAACTCCAGTACGAACTGGAATCAAAGGCAGCCAAGTGGTATGCCACAATTGATATCGCTAATGCATTTTTCTCCATCCCTCTAGCAGCAGAGTGCAGGCCACAGTTGGCTTTCACTTGGAGGGGTGTCCAGTACACCTGGAATCGGCTGCCCCAGGGGTGGAAACACAGCCCTACCATTTGCCATGGACTGATCCAGTCTGTGCTGGAACAGGGGGAAGCTCCTGAACACCTGCAGTACATCGATGACATCATTGTGTGGGGTGACACTGCAGAGGAAGTTTTTGAGAAAGGGAAGAAAATAGTCCAAATCCTTCTGAAGGCCGGTTTTGCCATAAAACAAAATAAAGTTAAAGGACCTGCATGAGAGATCCAGTTTTTAGGAATAAAATGGCAAGATGGACGTCGTCAAATCCCAATGGATGTGATCAACAAAATAACAGCTATGTCTCCACCAACTAGCAAAAAGGAAACACAAACTTTCCTAGGTGTCGTGGGGTTTTGGAGAATGCACATTCCAAATTACAGTCTGATTGTAAACCCGCTCTACCATGTAACTCGTAAGAAGAATGCTTTTGAATGGGGCCCTGAGCAACGACAAGCCTTTGAACAAATTAAGCAGGAAATAGTTCATGCAGTAGCCCTTGGGCCAGTCCGAACAGGACCAGATGTAAAGAATGTGCTCCACACCGCAGCCGGGGAGAATGGTCCCACCTGGAGCCTCTGGCAGAAAGAGCCTGGGGAAACTCGAGGTCGACCCCTGGGGTTTTGGAGTCGGGGATACAGAGGATCTGAGGCCCGCTATACTCCAACCGAAAAGGAGATATTGGCAGCATATGAGGGAGTTCGATCTGCTTCGGAAGTGGTCGGTACTGAAGCGCAGCTCCTCCTGGCACCCCGACTGCAGGTACTAGGCTGGATGTTCAAAGGAAGGGTCCCCTCTACACATCATGCAACTGATGCTACATGGAGCAAGTGGGTTGCACTGATTACTCAGCAGGCTCAGATAGGAAACCCCAGTCGCCCAGGGATCTTGGAAGTGATTATGGACTGGCCAGAAGGCAAATATTTTGGGATATCACCAGAGGAGGAGGTGGCCCGGGCTGAAGAAGCCCCACTGTACAACAAGCTACCAGAAAATGAGAAGAAATATGCCCTGTTCACTGATGGGTCCTGTCGTATTGTGGGAAAGCATCGGAGATGGAAAGCTGCTGTATGGAGTCCTACACGACGAGTTGCAGAAGCTGCTGAGGGAGAAGGTGAATCGAGTCAGTTTGCAGAAGTGAAAGCCGTTCAGCTGGCCTTAGATATTGCTGAATGAGAAAAGTGGCCAGGTCTCTATCTCTATACTGATTCATGGATGGTAACAAATGCCCTGTGGGGGTGGTTACAGCAATGGAAGCAGAACAACTGGGAACGCCGGGGCAAACCCATCTGGGCTGCTGCATTGTGGCAAGATATTGCTGCCCGGGTAGAGAACCTGGTTGTAAAGGTACGCCATGTAGATGCTCATGTGCCCAGGAATCGGGCTACTGAAGAACATCAAAACAACCAGCAGGTGGATCAGGCTGCTAAGATTGAAGTGGCTCAGGTGGACCTGGACTGGCAACATAAAGGTGAATTATTTATAGCCCGATGGGCCCATGACACCTCAGGCCATCAAGGCAGGGATGCAACATACAGATGGGCTTGTGATCGAGGGGTGGACCTGACCATGGACACTATAGCACAGGTTATTCATGATTGTGAAACATGTGCTGCAATCAAGCAAGCCAAACAGTCAAAGCCTCTTTGGTATGGAGGACGATGGCTGAAATATAAATATGGAGAGGCCTGGCAGATTGATTACATCACACTCCCTCAAACCCGCAACGGCCCTTCATGAGAAGCTCTTCATGAGAAGAGCGCTGATAACATGCTGATGTTTTAATTGTTGCAGAGCAGTGGTTACACCAAGCCAAGGACTTTTCAGCTTCTTGCTCTGTCCTGCCAGCAGGCAGGCTCGGGATGCAGCAGGAGCTGGGAGGGGACAGACCCAGGGCAGCTGACCCAAACTGGCCAAAGGGGTATTCCATACCATCTGACGTCATGCTAAACAATATATAGGGGTGGCTAGCCGGGGTGAGGGGGCCAGCTGCTCGGGGATAGGCTGGGCATCGGTCAGCGGGTGGTGAGCAATTGCATTGTGCATCACTTGTTTCGTACACATTATTAGTAGTAATACTATCATCTTTATTATTATTATTTTCCCTGTCTTAATAAACTGTCTTTATCTCAACTCACAGACTTCACTTTCCCGTTTCTCTCCCCCATCCCGGAGAGGGAGGGGGGGAGGGTGAGCGAACGGCTGTTGTGGTTTAGCCCGGCTGGCAGTCAAACACCACACAGCCGTTCGCTCACCCTCCCCCCTCCCTCTCCGGGATGGGGGAGAGAAACGGGAAAGTGAAGTCTGTGAGTTGAGATAAAGACAGTTTATTAAGACAGGGAAAAGAATAACAACAATAATAATAATAATAATAGTATTAATAGTAATAATGTGTACGAAATAAGTGATGCACAATGCAATTGCTCACCACCCGTTGACCGATGCCCAGCCTATCCCCGAGCAGCCGGCCACCCCTCCACCCCGGCTAGCCACCCCATATTAATTGTTCAGCATGACGTCAGATGGTATGGAATACCCCTTTGGCCAGTTTGGGTCAGCTGTCCTGGGTCTGTCCCCTCCCAGCTCTTGCTGCATCCCTAGCCTGCTCGCTAGCAGGACAGAGGCTGAAAAGTCCTTGGCTTGGTGTAAGCACTGCTCTACAACAATTAAAACATCAGCATGTTATCAGCGCTCTTCTCATTCTAATCCAAAACATAGCACCCTGCCAGCTACTAGGAGGAAAATTAACTCTGTCCTAACTGAAACCAGGACATATATCCACCCCTTATTCCATACCATTTATGTCATGCTCAGGTTACACTCTTTCCAATACCTTCTAATTAATCACCATTTTCATCTATGATATATAGCAACCATGGTAGCGATGACATACAGTGTTATATGATAATTAACATACTATAATTCAACTCATGGGCTATTCTCACCCAATATTAGGTCCCCTTGAGGTACACACCGGACCTCCCCATTCTCTTGCATTACCCACCAAGTGCATCCAGGTCCCTGAGCAAAAGCAATCCCACGAATGGGCTTGCCTTTTCCTGAGGTGGGAGTAGCCCAGACTGTCTTACCCAGCATGTTTCTTACGTGCACTACAGGAACTTTATCCCCTTCTACAGTGCGTAACAGGCTTGATTGGGCAGGTCCAGCTCGGTTGGCAGATCCTCTAGTATTGACTAACCAGGTGGCCTTTGCCAAATGCGTTTCCCAATTTTTGAATGTCCCAGCACCCATTGCTTTCAGTGTAGTCTTTAACAGTCCATTGTATCGTTCAACTTTCCCGGAGGCTGGTGCATGATAAGGGATGTGATACACCCACTCAATACCATGTTCTTTGGCCCAAGTGTCTATAAGGTTGTTTCGTAAATGAGTCCCATTGTCTGACTCAATTCTTTCTGGGGTGCCATGTCGCCATAGGACTTGCTTTTTCAAGGCCCAGGATAGTGTTCCGGGCGGTGGCATGGGGCACAGGATATGTTTCCAGCCATCCGGTGGTTGCTTCCACCATTGTAAGTACGTGGCGCTTGCCGTTGCGGGTTTGGGGGAGTGTGATGTAATCAATCTGCCAGGCCTCTCCATATTTGTATTTCAGCCATCGTCCTCCATACCAGAGAGGCTTTGACCGTTTGGCTTGTTTAATTGCAGCACATGTTTCACAATCATGAATAACCTGTGCTATAGTGTCCATGGTCAGGTCCACCCCTCGGTCACGAGCCCATCTGTATGTTGCATCTCTACCTTGATGGCCTGAGGTGTCATGGGCCCATCGGGCTATAAATAATTCACCTTTATGTTGCCAGTCCAGGTCCACCTGAGCCACTTCAATCTTAGCAGCCTGATCCACCTGCTGGTTGTTTTGATGTTCTTCAGTAGCCCGATTCTTGGGCACATGAGCATCTACGTGGCGTACCTTTACAACCAGGTTCTCTACCCGGGCAGCAATATCTTGCCACAATGCAGCAGCCCAGATGGGTTTGCCCCGGCGTTCCCAGTTGTTCTGCTTCCATTGCTGTAACCACCCCCCACAGGGCATTTGCTACCATCCATGAATCAGTATAGAGATAGAGAACTGGCCACTTTTCTCGTTCAGCAATATCTAAGGCCAGCTGAACGGCTTTCACTTCTGCAAACTGACTCGATTCACCTTCTCCCTCAGCAGCTTCTGCAACTCGTCGTGTAGGACTCCATACAGCAGCTTTCCATCTCCGATGCTTTCCCACAATACGACAGGACCCATCAGTGAACAGGGCATATTTCTTCTCATTTTCTGGTAGCTTGTTGTACAGTGGGGCTTCTTCAGCACGGACCACCTCCTCCTCTGGTGATATCCCAAAGTACTTGCCTTCTGGCCAGTCCATAATCACTTCCAGGATTCCTGGGCGACTGGGGTTTCCTATTTGAGCCCGCTGAGTAATCAGTGCAACCCACTTGCTCCATGTAGCATCAGTTGCATGATGTGTAGAGGGGACCCTTCCTTTGAACATCCAACCCAGTACCGGCAGTCGGGGTGCCAGGAGGAGCTGCGCTTCAGTACCGACCACTTCCGAAGCAGATCGAACTCCCTCATATGCTGCCAATATCTCCTTTTCGGTTGGAGTATAGCGGGCCTCAGATCCTCTGTATCCCCGACTCCAAAACCCCAGGGGTCGACCTCGAGTTTCCCCAGGTTCTTTCTGCCAGAGGCTCCAGGTGGGACCATTCTCCCCGGCTGCGGTGTGGAGCACATTCTTTACATCTGGTCCTGTTCGGACTGGCCCAAGGGCTACTGCATGAACTATTTCCTGTTTAATTTGTTCAAAGGCTTGTCGTTGCTCAGGGCCCCATTCAAAAGCATTCTTCTTACGAGTTACTTGGTAGAGCGGGTTTACAATCAGACTGTAATTTGGAATGTGCATTCTCCAAAACCCCACGACACCTAGGAAAGTTTGTGTTTCCTTCTTGCTAGTTGGTGGATACATAGCTGTTATTTTGTTGATCACATCCATTGGGATTTGACGACGTCCATCTTGCCATTTTATTCATAAAAACTGGATCTCTCGTGCAGGTCCTTTAATTTTATTTTGTTTTATGGCAAAACCGACCTTCAGAAGGATTTGGACTATTTTCTTCCCTTTCTCAAAAACTTCCTCTGCAGTGTCACCCCACACAATGATGTCATCGATGTACTGCAGGTGTTCAGGAGCCTCCCCCTGCTCCAGCGCAGACTGGATCAGTCCATGGCAAATGGTAGGGCTATGTTTCCACCCCTGGGGCAGCCGATTCCAGGTGTATTGGACTCCCCTCCAAGTGAAAGCCAACTGTGGCCTGCACTCTGCTGCTAGAGGGATGGAGAAAAATGCATTAGCAATATCAATTGTGGCATACCACTTGGCTGCCTTTGATTCCAGTTCGTACTGGAGTTCTAGCATGTCCGGCACTGCAGCACTCAGTGGTGGCGTGACTTCGTTCAGGCCACGATAGTCCACTGTTAGTCTCCACTCACCATTAGACTTTCGCACTGGCCATATGGGACTATTAAAAGGTGAATGGGTCTTGCTGATCACTCCTTGGCTCTCCAGTTGACGAATTAGCTCGTGGATGGGAATCAGGGAGTCTCGGTGGTGCGATATTGCCGCCGGTGCACAGTTGTGGTAGCGATTGGCACTTGCTGTTCTTCAACCCTCAGCAACCCCACAACAGAAGGGTCCTCTGAGAGACCGGGCAAGGTAGACAACTGTTTAATGTCCTCTGTCTCTAAGGCAGCTATGCCAAAAGCCCAGCGGAACCCTTTTGGGTCCTTGAAATATCCTCTTCTAAGATAGTCTATGCCAAGGATGCACGGAGCATCCGGGCCAGTCACAATACGGTGCTTTTGCCACTCATTTCCGGTTAGACTCACTTCAGCTTCCAATACAGTTAACTGCTGGGATCCCCCTGTCACGCCATAAATACAGATGGGCTCTGGCCCTTTACAGCTTGATGGCATTAGAGTACATTGTGCACCGGTGTCTACTAGAGCCTTATACTTCTGTGCGTCAGACGTGCCAGGCCATCGAATCCACACAGTCCAATAAACTCGGTTGTCCCTTTCCTCCCCCTGGCTGGAGGCAGGGCCCCTCTAGTCCTGGTCAGAATCTTCATTTCTGTGTTTAAAAGACTGCCTGCTAGAAGTTGGAGCAGCAAACTTTTCAGAGAACCCTTTTCTCCCAATTGTTTTCTTTTGCAACTCACGTACCCGTGCCTCTAGGGTCTCAGTAGATTTTCCATCCCATTTTCTCATGTCCTCTCCATGGTCACGTAGGTAAAACCACAGGGTGGTGCGGGGTGTGTACCCACCATATTGTCTTCTTTGCATGGATGCACGTTTACCCCTAATAGCCGAGACGCTGGTTTGTACAGGTGGGGAAGAAAATACACTCTCTTTAAGTTGCTGGACCTCTTCAAAAAGTTTCTCCAAAGTATTCTCTTTTAGTTGGTGGCCACTGGTTCGTTCAGGTGGGGGGGGAACATAAATTCTCTTTAAGTTGGTGGACCTCTTCAAAAAGTTTCTCCAAAGTATTCTCTTTTAGTTGGTGGCCACTGGTTTGTTCAGGTGGGGGGGAAGATAAATCCTCTTTAAGTTGGTGGAACTCTTCAGAGAGTTTCTCCACAGCCGAGACGCAGGCCTGTAGGGAAGAGGAGAGATTTCCTTCGTACTCCCGGAGTTGTTTAGCCATGTCACCCACTGTGGGATCTTCACCGTTTTTCCAGGTTATTATTGCCAATGTGCTGGCCCATGTTGATGGTGCATTCCGTACAAACTTCCGCCATATGGGTCGAGTACACTGGACTTCATCTGGATCTGTGGATGTTTGTGCATCGTCTAAGTCCTTATAAATTACTTCCCGTACGGCTAATTCCCTCAGGTACTGAATTCCCTTCTCCATGGTGGTCCACTTGACTGGTACACATACAAGTTCTTCCTTGTAGGGATACCTTCCCTCACAGCTAACAGGAGACGCCTCCAGAGGCTGTGAGATCGTGCTCCATCTCCAATTGCTTTGTCAATGCTTGCATCTCTAGCAAGGGATCCCAACCGCTTGGCTTCCCTGCCCTCTAATTTCACACCATTGGCTCCAGTGTCCCAGCACCGGAGCAGCCAGGTGACAAGCTGTTCACCTATACAGCGACCAAAATCTTTTCGCACATCTCGTAGCTCACGCTGGTATAGGGTTCGGGTAGTTACTGTTGACTTACTGACATCCTCATCCTCATCTTCATCCTCCTGCACACTTGATGGCCCAGCCTCGTCTTCTCCAGACCCAGACTTAGCAGAAGACTTTCTGCGTTCTAAACGACCTGAGTCTCTATACCATTTTTTCACCTTGTCTACAGGGGCAACTTGCACTGCTACAGCTCGCCTCTCCGACCCAGCCACAGGGTCTGCCACAGGGGTTGGAATACCCTCTGCAGGGTCAACTTGCACTGCTACAGTTCGTTTCTCCGACCCAGCCACAGGGTCTGCCACAGGGGTTGGAGTACCCTCTGCAGGGGCAACTTGCACTGCTACAGTTCGTTTCTCTGACCCAGCCACAGGAGTGGGAATGGCTGCGGGAGCTGGAACGGCTGCGGGAGCTGGAACGGCTGCGGGAGCTGGAGCCGGAATGGCTGCGGGAGCTGGAGCTGGGACGGCTGCGGGAGCTGGAACGGCTGCGGGAGCTGGAGCCGGGACAGCTGCGGGAGCTGGAGCCGGGACGGCTGCGGGAGCTGGAGCCGGAATGGCTGCGGGAGCTGGAGCCGGGACGGCTGCGGGAGCTGGAACGGCTGCGGGAGCTGGAGCCGGGACAGCTGCGGGAGCTGGATCCGGAACGGCTGCGGGAGCTGGAGCTGGAGTGGCTGCAGGAGCCGGGACTGGAACGGCCGCAGGGTCTGTCACTAGGTTGATAGTAGCATCAATTGCAGCTCGATAGGCACAAGCCAGACCCCAGCACGCCACAGTGATTTGTGTCACTTTGGAACTGCCAGAGTCATGACACCTTTTTTTCAAGCATTCTACCAGTTTTTTAGGATTTTGCAGTTGTTCAGGGGTGAATGTCCAAAGCACTGGAGGTGCCCACTGCCCTAGAAACCTGCCCATATCCTCCCACACTCCCTGCCACTCGCAAATATCCCGCCTCAAGACAGATCTCCGGATGAGATTCCTAAGTAGTTGTTTAACCTTAAACAAAACCTGAAGCGCATTCAGGAGACATAACAACAAGAACATGCTGGTCTGAGTATCCCAAGGATATTCAACATCTTGGAGAGCTACCGTAACTAGCTCGGGGGATAAGAGGGTGGTGAAGGAGGAAGGGAGAGTAGGAACAAGTAGGAAAAAATATCTTCCCCTGTCCCCTCCAGAGACTGACTCCCTGATGAAAAAAGGCAATAGGTGTAATTGCTAATAGTTTCTGAGATCTGGTTTCCGAAGTATAGAGTCGACGACAGTGCTGAGTACAAATACCAGGTTAGAGTCATGACCAGATACCTCATCATTTCATAAGCCATCGTTACACCACACAGTACCATAACAATCTTAAACCAGGGCCCGGAAAGGATAAACAGCACGACAGGGAGCACATACAGAAAGTAACTTGCTATAAAACTCAATTTGGGAAACAGGCACAGCAGACTTGAGATTAAGGCAATCAACATTGTGACTAGCAACTATTAAGCAGGTCGAATACTTATACCAATTTTAGTTTAACACACTCTGGTCAAATCTGTCGATATCTCAACCCTTCGAGCCCCACGTTGGGCGCCAAAGGGACCGTTGTGCTTTAGCCCGGCCGGCAGCCAAACGCCGCACAGCCGTTCGCTCACCCGGGCTGGGGGAGAGAAACGGGAAAGTGAAGTCTGTGAGTTGGGATAAAGACAGGTCATTAAGGCAGGGAAAAGAACAACAACAACAACAACAATAATAGTAATAATAGTAATAATGTGTACGAAATAAGTGATGCACAATGCAATTGCTCACCACCCGTTGACCGATGCCCAGCCTATCCCCGAGCAGCCGGCCCCCCCTCCACCCCAGCTAGCCACCCCGATATATTGTTTAGCATGACGTCAGATGGTATGGACTACCCCTTTGGCCAGTTTGGGTCAGCTGTCCTGGGTCTGTCCCCTCCCAGCTCCTGCTGCATCCCTAGCCTGCTCGCTAGCAGGACAGAGGCTGAAAAGTCCTTGGCTTGGTGTAAGCACTGCTCTACAACAATTAAAACATCAGCATGTTATCAGCGCTCTTCTCATTCTAATCCAAAACATAGCACCCTGCCAGCTACTAGGAGGAAAATTAACTCTGTCCTAACTGAAACCAGGACAGTGGTGTTTAGCTGCCGGCCAGGTTAAACCACAACAGCCGGTCAGGAGGACTGTAAGGATGTTGCAAGGCTGTGCAGTGGAAAAATTAGAAAGGCCAAAGCTCATCTGGAGTTCAATCTGGCTACTGCTTTTAAAGATAACAGAAAAAATTTTTATAAAGCCATAAACACGAAAAGGAGGACTAAGGAGAGTCTCCATCCTTTACTGGATGCAAGGGGAAACTTAGTGAAACTTAGTGACAAGAAATGAGAAAAAGGCTGAGGTACTCAATGCCTTCTGTGCCTCAGTTTTAGCAGCAAGACCAGTTGTTCTCTGGATACCCAGTCCCCTGAGCTGGTGGAAGGGGATGGGGAGCAGAATGTGGCCCTCATAATCCACGAGGAAATAGTTGGCAACCTGCTACAGCACTTGGATGTACGCAAGTCGATGGGGCCGAATGGGATCCACCCGAGGGTACTGAGAGAACTGGTGGAAGAGCTGGCCAAGCCGCTTTCCATCATTTATCAGCAGTCCTGGCTATCAGGGGAGGTCCCAGTTGACCGGCGGCTAGCAAATGTGACGCCCATCTACAAGAGGGGCCAGAAGGTAGACCCGGGAAACTATAGGCTTGTTAGTTTGACCTCAGTGCCAGGGAAGCCCATGGAGCAGATTATCTTGAGTGTCATCACGCGGTACTTGCAGGGCAACCAGGCGATCAGGCCCAGTCAGCATAGGTTTATGAAAGGCAGGTCCTGCTTGATGAACCTGACCTCCTATGACAAAGTGATGCACGTAGTGGATGAGGGAAAGGCTGTGGATGTGGTCTACCTTGATTTCAGTAAGGCTTTTGACACCATTTCCCACAGCATTCTCCTCAAGAAACTGGCTGCTCATGGCTTGGACTGGCATACGCTTCGTTCGGTTAAAAACTGGCTGGATGGCCAGGTCCAAAGAGTCGTGGTGAATGGAGTTAAATCCAGTTGGAGGCCGGTCACTAGTGGAGTCCCCCAGGGCTCAGTGCTGGGGCCAGTTCTCGTCAATATCTTTATCGATGATCTGGATGAGGGGATCGAGTGCACCCTCAGTAAGTTTGCAGATGACACCAAGTTAGGTGCGTGTGTCGATCTGCTCGAGGGTAGGAAGGCTCTGCAGGAGGATCTGGATAGGCTGGACCGATGGGCTGAGGCCAACTGTATGAAGTTCAACAAGGCCAAGTGCCGGGTCCTGCACCTGGGGCACAACAACCCCAAGCAGCGCTACAGGCTGGGAGATGAGTGGTTAGAAAGCTGCCTGGCAGAGAAGGACCTGGGAGTATTGGTTGATAGTCGGCTGACTATGAGCCAGCAGTGTGCTCAGGTGGCCAAGAAGGCCAACAGCATCCTGGCTTGTATCAGAAGCAGTGTGGCCAGCAGGACTAAGGAAGTGATTGTCCCCCTGTACTCGGCTCTGGTGAGGCCGCACCTCGAGTACTGTGTTCAGTTTTGGGCCCCTCACTACAAGAAGGACATGGAGGTGCTCGAGCGAGTCCAGAGAAGGGCGACGAAGCTGGTGAGGGGTCTGGAGAACAAGTCTTATGAGGAGCAGCTGAGGGAGCTGGGATTGTTTAGCCTGGAGAAGAGGAGGCTCAGGGGCAACCTTTTCGCTCTCTATAGGTACCTTAAAGGAGGCTGTAGCGAGTTGGGGATTGGTCTATTCTCCCACGTGCCCGGTGATAGGACGAGGGGGAATGGGCTAAAGTTGCGCCAAAGGAGGTTTCGGTTGGATATTAGGAAGAACTTCTTTTCTGAAAGGGCTGGTAGGCATTGGAATGGGCTGCTCAGGGAAGTGGTTGAGTCACCATCCCTGGAGGTCTTTAAAAGACGTTTAGATGTAGAGCTCAGTGATATGGTTTAGTGGAGGTCTTGTTAGTGTTAGGTCAGAGGCTGGACTAGATGATCTTGGATTCTGATTCTGTGATTCATTTTATGCATTGTTTGAGAAGTAAAGATGCATATTTCTTCAACAGCTGCATGCTTTCACATAAATGAAAGCAAAAAGTGTTTATTATAGCTGACAACAGGTTTACCCACACAACTCTTGATAGTTTCAGTCGTGCTAGCATTAAATCCCATCATTGTGTAAAGTCAACATTTTGCAGTTTTTCTCTTTTAGTTCTTTTCCAGAGCTTTGGATAGGCAGCATCTGTATCCCCTCACCTTGGAGCATTTTCCCTAAAGACTCAGGTATTTAACTTTGTCTAATTTTAATTTGTTTAATTTAAATCTGTCATGTCATAAAATGCCACTATTTTAAGTGGGTAAATATTCCAAAATAAAGGAATGTTTTATCTCAGTGCACTTGTGTGGAAAGTTTTGTCCTGTGGTAAAACAACAACAACAACAAAAACATCAGGAAGTTAACAAAGGGCCTGTTCTTACTAAAACTAGCTTCTAGAAGTTGCGTTTGTAACCGTGACTTCTTCCTTCTACTACCCAACGCAGTACTTCAGTCTCACTCTTTTAGACTAGCAGCTTGCATACCTCTATGCTGCCACCAGAACTGTTGTATATGGGTTTGTTTGACTATTGTTATATAGGCTTATTTTCAAGTTTGGACTTTTATTCCAAGAAAAGAAAAATCTTCCTAGGACCTAGGAATTACTCCATGTTCAAATTAAAAAAACCTCCATGTTCAAATTAAAAAAAAGCTAGATGTGTTTAACATGGAACTCTACTATATTAGCCTCTCCCTTCTCAACCGAAAGACAAAAGAAAAAAAAATGTGTAAAATTGTCTTCTTCCCAGTTAAATTTGCATTTTCAGCACATGTTGGCATCTCTGTGCTGCCCTCACTTCAGTGTCCCCAGGTCAGTGTAGTCTGAGAAGTATCATGCCAGAGAAAGCTCCCATGGGAGTAGTCCTTTAGATAGTCCATTCATCTCACACATATTTAAATTCCTATTCAGGGAGAATAAATAGCTTGTTGGAGCCCTGTGGAGTAATTGCCTAAAGTGACTAGGAAAATTAAACTAATATTCACATTTTAAAGAAAATGTAAAGCATTGAAGAAGCTTTCAGGGTGCAGTGTAGCTGCACTGCCTAAGCATTCCCTAGGCCTCCAACCTTAGATGCTATCGCACTAGGGGAACCTGGTGTGCTGACTCTAAGGACAAGTACAGAGCTTAGAGTGGAGTGGCGACATCATGGCTAGGCTTTGTGACCAGGTGGGGACTCGATTGTTCTTGTGTGCACCAAGACGGATAAGCTTCACATTTGCTACCCTGAGCCAAAGACCTGTCATGTTTTGACAAAGTGCTGTACTCTAGTGAACTTTTGCTCATTATAATATCATTATAATACCAAAACACACCTCCATCCCAAAAGCTATCCGCCTCCAAGGTGCAACCACCCCTCACTGAGCATGTGCTCTGAATTTCTCAGAGCCTATACCTTTAAACAGAGACAGGAAAACTTTTCACCAATCATAACCAAGATACGCTTGACTAGAGTCACTCAAGCTCCACCTAAAAGATAGAAAATAATATAAATTGGCTTAAGAGAAAGGGGATGTTAGGGAAGATACCATCACGAAGGTTACCTCCTGACTTCTGGGATCAGTCGACGGGCTGAGCTTCTCTTCTGCCCCCATTGGTATGCCGTGGGGTAAAATTTGAACACTTCGTTACACTGGGTGTCTCCGCGGAAACTTAGAAATCTCTATAGAGTCTTTGTGCCTTTTAATGCATTAATAGCCAGGCTGCGTACCTGTGTATTTCATGCATGCTAGCTTGGTTTTGCAGACAGTGAATTTATCGACGGCAATCCAAAGAACCTGTGTACCTGTTGCTGTAATAAATTGCACTTAATTGCATTGTTCCTAGCCGTGATAGTTCTCATTGAACGCGACTAGAGTGAGGATGTGCTACGTTATTGGTGAATCTGTGACTGTGATAGTTCAGTACCCTGAATCCGACCGGACCCATATCGGTTAATACGTTATTGGTGAATCTCTGACCGTGAGAGTTCAGTACCCTGAATCCGACCGGATCCATAACGGTTAATCGGCTACACCCCTTAATGCAACAAAAAAACAATGTTTTGTCTATTGCTGAACAGGGCTGGCACAGCACCAAGACTCGCTCCAAACCTCCCAAAGCCAGGAGGCTAGTGGTGGGCAAGAAGTAGGGAGGGGACATGAGGCAGCAGTGTGCCCTGGTGGCCAAGAAGGCCAATGGGATCCTGGGGTGCATTAAAAGGAGCGCAGCCAGCAGGTCAAGGGAGGTGATCCTCCCCCTCTACTCTGCCCTGGTCAGGCCTCACCTGGAGTACTGTGTCCAGTTCTGGGCTCCCCAGTACAAAAAAGACAGGGATCTCCTGGGAAGAGTCCAGCGAAGGGCCACAAAGATGATACGGGGCCTGGAGCATCTTCCCTATGAGGAAAGGCTGAGAGACCTGGGTCTGTTCAGCCTTGAGAAGAGAAGACTGAGAGGGGATCTTATTAATGTTTACAAATATCTTAATTGTGGGAGACAGAGGGATTTGGCCAACCTCTTTTCAGTGGTTTGTGGGGACAAGACAAAGGGCAATGGCCACAAAATGGAGAACAGGAAGTTCCGCACCAACATGCAAAAGAACTTCTTCACAGTGAGGGTGACGGAGCACCGGAACAGGCTGCCCAGGGAGGTTGTGGAGTCTCCTTCTCTGGAGATATTCAAGGCCCGTCTGGACGCCTACCTGGGCAGCCTGCTCTAAGGAACCTGCTTTGGCAGGGGGGTTGGACCCAATGATCTCTCGAGGTCCCTTCCAACCCCTGCAATTCTGTGATTCTGTGATTCTGTGACATTGTCAGGGCAGCTGACCTAAAGCAACCAAAGGGATATTCCATACCGTATGATGTCACACTCAGCAATAAAAGCAGGGGAAGGGGAAGGGGAAGGGGAAGGGGAAGGGGAAGGGGAAGGCTCTCATTATGAAGACATCTGTCCTCTCAAACAACCGCTTTGTGTATTGAGGCTCTGCTTCCCAGGAGGTGGCCGAACATCACTCACTGATGGGAAGTAATTTTATTTTTTCCCTCTGTGCTTTTGTGCGGCCTTTTCTTGTTTTTTTTTGTTTTGTTTTCCTCTTTTTTTTTCCCTTTAATTAAATTACCCTTATCTCAACCTGTGAGCTTTTCTTTTTTTTTTTTTTCCAGCATACTTTCTTCTTTCCCTCTTCTTTTGAGTAAGAAAGCGGATGTGGTGGAGTTTAGCTGCCCAGCAGGGTAAAACCACCACACCTTGTCATAAAAGGAAATTAAGTTCATTAAACAGGACTTTTCCCTCGTGAACCCATGTTGGCTATGACCAATGACTGATGCCTTTCAGGGGTTTTTCAATAACTTACAGAATCATCTTCTCCATAATTTTACCAGGCGCTGAAGTGAGACTGACAGACCCGTAATTACCAGGGTCTCATTTCTTGCCCTTCTTGAAAACTGGAACATTTGCCAGCTTCCAGTCAACTGGGACCTCTCTAGATTTCCAAGACCATTGAAAAATAATTGAGAGAGGTCTTGCCATGACATCAGCTAGCTCTCTGAAGTACCCTGCGATGAATCCCATCGGGCCCCATAGACTTATATGCATCCAGCTGGAGCAGTAAAACTCTCACAAGTTTGGAGGTGGCTGGGTGTTGAAGACAGAGGTGGAGAAGGAATTAAACGTCTCTGCTTTGTCTATTTCCCTATTTCTGTGGTGACCATCCTCATCAAGTAGCGGACCAATGTTATCTCTGGTCCTCCTTTTGCCATTAACATATTTAAAAAAAACACAACTTTTTATTGTCCCCCACATCACTGGCCAACTTCTACTCTAATTGAGCTTTGGCCACACAAATTATCTCCCTACAATGGTGAATAGCATCTCTGTAGTCCTCCCATGTTGCTCGACCTTCCTTCTAGTGGCCATGCACTTTCTTTTCTGCCTACACTCTAGATAAAGATCTCTGCTCAGCCAAGCAAACGTTCTGCCCCAGCTGCTGGACTTTTGACATTTTGGAATTGCCTGTGCTTTTAAGAGGTGATGCTTAAAAAGTGACCAGCAATGACGGACCCCAAAACCTTCAAAAGCAGTTTCCCAGGGGACCTTACTAACTAGTACCCTGAGCAGCCCGAAGTCGTCTCTCCCCATATCCAGGATTGAAGTTTTGGTGGCAGTTTTCCTCCTATTGCCAAAGATTTTAAACTCGACTACTTCATGGTCAATATGGCCAAGATGGCCACCAATTGCCACTTCTCCCATGAGACTCTCTGTTTACAAGCAACAGGTCTAGGAGGGCACCTTTCCTAGCCGTCTGTCTTTGTACCTTTACCAAGAATTTCTCATCAATGTGTTTTAGGAATCTCCTGTACCTGTCTGTAAGGTACCATTACACAATAAGTTTGAGGCTCTGGAGCTTGAGGGACTGGCTGGTGAGGATGTGGGGAAAGTTCCACCCAGGAGGTTGTCTAGGGCAAGGAAGTCGACTCCACGCCTCAAGACTGCCTACACCAAGAAGGAAAGAAGGGTAATTGTTATAGGCAACTCCCTTCTCAGGGGAACAGAGGGTCCCATATGTCGGCCAGACCCTACTCGTAGGGAAGTCTGCTGCGTCCCTGGGGCCTGGGTCAGGGACATTACCAGGAAACTTCCCGGCCTGGTTCACCCCTCCGATTATTAACCCTTATGGATAATTCAGGCTGGCAGTGACGAAATTGCTGAGAGAAGCCTGAAGGTTATCAAAAGGGACTTCAGGGGATTGGGGCGGTTAGTGGATGGAGTGATGGTGGTGGTGTTTTCCTCTATCCCTTCAGTGGCAGGGAGGGATTCTGAAAGGACCTGGAAAGCCCAGCGGATAAATACATGGCTGAGAGGCTGGTGCCATTGCAGAAATTTGGGGGGGTTTCACCATGGGAAAGTTTACGCGGCACCTGGCCTGATGGCTGCAGGTGGGTCCCACCTGTCTCAAAGGGGGAAACAGATCCTAGCCCAGGAGCTGGCAGGGCTCATTGAGAGGGCTTTAAACTAAGTAAGAAGGGGGACGGGGATGAAATAAAGCTCGTTAGAGGTGTGCCAGGGGGAACAATGTCAGGGCCGGGGGAGAAGGCAATGGCCCAAGTGAAGTACATCTACACTAATGCACGCAGCATGAGCAACAAACAGGAGGAGAAGGAAGCCATTGTGTGGCAGGCAAACAGCAACTTAGTTGCCATTGCTGAAACGTGGTGGGACAGCTCCCATGACTGGAGTGCTGTAATGGATGGCTATAAGCTCTTCAGAAGGGACAGGCAACAAAGGAGGGGTGGTGGCGTGACTCTCTGTATTAGAGAGTGTTTCGATGTTGTTGAGCTCAGGGCTGGGAATGATAAGGTCGAGTCCCTATGGATAAGGATCAGGGGGATGGCCAACAAGGCGGACATCCTGGTGGGGGTCTACTATAGACAGCCAAGCCAGGATGAAGAGATGGATGAGGCGTTCTGTAAGCAGTTGGTGGAAGTTGTGCAATTGCCAGCACTTGTTCTCATGGGGGACTCCAACTTAGACATATGCTGGAAATCCAGTACAGCCCTAAGGAAGAAGTCTAGGAGGTTACTGGAGTGTGTGGAAGATAGCTTCCTGACTCAGCTGGTTAGTGAGCCTACCAGAGGGCGTGCCCCGCTAGACCTGCTGTTCACAAACAGAGGAGGACTGGTGAGAGATGCGGTGGTCGGGAGCTGTCTTGGACAGAGTGACCATGAAATGGTAGAGTTCTCTATTCTTAGTGAAGTCAGGAGGGGGGGTCAGTAAAACTGCTACCTTGGATTTCCGGAGGGCAGATTTTGATCTGTTCAGGATGCTGGTAGGGAGGGTCCCTTGGGAGTCAGTCCTGAAGGGCAGAGGGGTCCAGAAAGGCTGGACACTCCTCAAGAAGAAAGTCTTAAAGGCGCGAGAGCAGGCTGTTCCCGTGTGCCATAAGATGAGCCGGCGGGGAAGAAGACGGGCATGGCTGAACTTTTGCTGAGTCTCCAGGAGAAAAAGAGTTTATGTCTAGTGGAAGAAGGGACAGGCAACTCGGGGGGAGTACAAGGAAGTTACCAGCATATGCAGGGAAAAAATCAGAAAGGCTAAAGCCCAGCACGAGCTCAACCTGGCCACTATGGTAAAGGAAAACAAAAAATGTTTTTACAAATATATTAACAGCAAGAGGAAGACCAAGGAGAATCTCCAACCTTTACTGGATGCAGGGGTGAACATGACTACTGAGGATAAGGAGAAGGCTGAGGTTCTTAATGTCTTCTTTACATCTGTCTTTAATAGTCAGACCAGTCATCCTCGGGGTACTCAGCCTCCCGACCAGGAAGTCTGGGATGGGAAGCAGAAGAAATCCCCCACAATTCAGGTGGAAACAGTTAGAGACCTGCTGCTCCACCTGGACTGTCACAAGTCCATGGGGCCAGATGGGATCCACCCAAGGGTGCTGAGGGAGCTTGTTGATGTGATTGCCGAGACACTTTCCATCATCTATCAGTGGTCATGGTCATCCAGAGAGGTCCCAGATGACTGGAGACTTGAGAATGTGATACCCATCTATAAGATGGGTCATAAGGAGGAACTGGGGAACTACAGGCCTGTCAGCCTGACCTCGGTGCCAGGAAAGGTGATAGAACAGGTCATCCTGAATGCAATCACACAGTATGTGCAAGACAACCAGGGGATCAGGCCCAGTCAGCATGGGTTCATGAAAGGCAAGTCCTGCCTGACAAACCTCATCTCCTTCTATGACCGGGTGACCCGCCTGGTGGATGAGGGAAAGGCTGTTGACATAGTCTACCTAGACTTCAGCAAAGCCTTTGACACGATCTCCCACAGTATTCTCCTGGAGAACCTGGCAGCCCATGGCTTGGACAGGTACACTCTTTGCTGGGTTAAAAACTAGCTGGGTGTCTGGGCCCAGAGAGTGGTGTTGAATGGAGCAAAATCCAGCTGGCGACTGGTCACGAGTGGTGTTCCCCAGGGGTCGGTGCTGGGGCCCATCCTCTAATGTCTTTATCGATCATCTGGATGAGGGGATTGAGTGCACCCTCAGTAAGTTTGCAGAGGGCACCAAGTTGGGGGGAAGTGTTGATCTGCCGGAGGGTAAGAAGGCCCTGCAGAGGGACCTGGACAGGTTGGATCGATGGGCAGAGGCCAATGGGATGAGGTTCAACATGAATAAGTGCTGGGTCCTGCACTTTGGTCACAACAACCCCATGCAACGCTACAGGCTTGGGGCAGAGCGGTTGGAAAGCTGTGCAGAGCAAAAGGATCTGGGGTTGTTGGTCGATGCTCATCTGAACATGAGCCAGCAGTGTGCCCAGGTGGCCAAGAAGGCCAATGGCATCCTGGCTTGTATCATGACTAGTGTAGCCAACAAGACCAGGGAGGTGATCATCCCCCTGTACTCTGCTCTGGTGAGGCTGCACCTCGAGTACTGTGTTCAGTTTTGGGCTCCTCACTACAAGAAAGACATCGAGGCCCTGGAACGTGTCCATAGAAGGGCTACGAAGCTGGTGAAGGGTCTGGAAAACAAGTCCTATGAGGAGTGGCTGAGGGAGAGGGGGTTGTTTATTCTGGAGACGAGGAGGCTCAGGGGAGACCTTACTGCTCTCTACAACTACCTGAAAGGAAGTTGTGGGGAGCTGGAGGTCAGCCTTTTCTTGCAGATAACTAGTGATAGGACTAGAGGGAATGGCCTCAAGTTGTGCCAGGTTGGAAATTAGGATAAATTTCTTCTCAAAAAGAGTAGTCAGGCATTGGAATGGGTTGCCCGGGGAGGTGGTGGAGTCACTGTCCCTGGGGGTGTTTAAGGAAAGGTTGGACCTGGTGCTTAGGGACAGAGTTCTCGGGGGAACATGTTGCCACCCAGGTGTCAGGCTGCCAGGTGTGCCCTACTCTTATGCCGGTACAAGATGGCAGTAGAGAGCATGGCTATGGGAGGTGTGCCCAGGTTGAACTGCTTTGCCTAATGGCAGAGCTTCCGGAGGAGGTGGGCGGGCTGAGGAGCATCAGGGAGTCAGAGAACAAGAATGACTGGTGGGGAAGAGCTCTACCATCCCTGAGGCAGGCTCCTCAGCCAGCCACAGCCACTGTACAGGAAACAAAGGTTCCCCTACCCCCTTGCCGCCAGGCAGAGGGAGGGGATCTAAGAGATGGGGGAGTGGAAGCAGGTTCCTGTTCGGCCCAGCAGACGAACCCCCCTGCTGCATACCTCACCTTCCCAGGTGCCCCTACACAACAGGTATGAGGCTCTGGAACTTGATGGGCAAACAAACAACAATGTGGATCATAGTCCATCCACATTGGGGGAGTTGCCCAGGGCAAGTCGACCTACACCCCGCATCACAACAAGCCCCACCAAAAAAAAAAAAAAAAAAAAAGAGGGGTTATAGTCACAGGGTACTCCCTTCTGAAGGGAACTGAGGGCCCGATTTGTCATCCAGACACGACCCATAGGGAAGTCTGCTGTCTCCCTGGGGCACGGGTAAGAGACGTCACTTGGAGAGCCACTCGCCTGGTACACCCCTCTGATTATTATCCTTTATTGGTTTTTCAAGTTGGCAGTGATGAGGTGGCAAAGAGAAGCCCAAGAGCAATGAAAAGGGACTTCAGAGCTTTGGGGCGATTGACTGAAGAATTAGGTGCACAGGTAGTGTTTTCCTCCATCCTTCCAGTAGCGGGGGTCAATACTGAAAGGAACAGGCAAACCCAGCTGATCAATATGTGGCTCCAAGGCTCGTGCCGCCGACACAGTTTCGGGTTTCTTGATCATGGGAAGGTCTACATGACAACAAGCCTACTGACTCTTGATGGGGAGCACCTTTCTATGAGGGGGAAAAGGATTTTTCCCCAGGAGTTAGCAGGGCTGATTGACAGGGCTTTAAACTAGATTTGAAGGGGGAAAGGGACAAAAACAGGCCCACCAGTGATAAGCTATGGTACTGCACACCAGTTTTAAAGGAACTGCATGCTGGTGAGGCCCTTCAGTTTGCCCCGCGAGGGGCTGAGTTCAATGAAAGACATCTGAAATGTTTCTATACATATACACGCAGCATGAGAAATAAGCATTTCAGCTCCCTGAAATGCTTGTATACTAATGCGTGTAGTATGGGAAACAAACAGGAGGAACTGGAGATTTGCGTGCGGTCGCAAGGCTATGATCTCATTGCAATCATGGAGACATGGTGGGATAGCTCACATGACTGGAATGCTGTCATGGAAGGCTACGTGCTTTTTAGAAAAGACCGGCCAAGAAGATGAGGTGGTGGAGTTGCTCTTTATGTGAGAGAGCAACTGGAATGCGTGGAGCTCTGCCCAGGGGTGGATGAAGAGCGAGCTGAGAGCTTGTGGGTAAGGATTAAAGGGCAGGCTACCATGGCTGACACTGTTGTGGGTGTTTGCTACAGGCCGCCTGATCAAAAAGAGGAGGTAGAAGAAGTCTTCTTCAGACAGCTCGAAGTAGCCTCTCAGTCACAAGCCCTGGTTCTCATGGGGGACTTCAACCACCCTGATATCTGCTGGGAAGACCACAC
The DNA here is from genome assembly GCF_009769625.2 of Cygnus olor. Lineage (NCBI taxonomy): Eukaryota > Metazoa > Chordata > Aves > Anseriformes > Anatidae > Cygnus > Cygnus olor. The sequence continues at coordinate 612,570 of NW_024429075.1, read as the reverse complement.
AGCTAGGCATGAACAGTCCAGGAGGTTCCTGCATTGCATTGATGAAAACTTTTTGGCACAGGTGGTAGAGGAGCCAACAAGGAGAGGTGTGCTGCTGGACTTTGTATTAACAAATGAGGAAGGACTAGTTGGAGATGTGAGGGTGAGGGGCAGCCTTGGCTGCAGTGACCGGGATATGGTGGAGTTGAGGATCCTGCTAGGAGGAAGCAGGGCAAAAAGTAGGATTGCAACCCTGGACTTCAGGAGAGCAAACTTTGGCCTCTTCAGAGATCTACTTGGAAGAATTCCATGGGTTAGGGCCCTGGAAGGAAGGGGGGTCCAAGACAGCTGCTCAGTATTCAACTATCAGTTCCTCCAAGCTCAAGATCTGTGCATCCCTATGAGCAAGAAGACAAGCAAAGGGGGCAGGAGATGTGCATGAATGAGCTGGTTGCTCCTAGCAAAACTCAAACAGAAGAAGGAAGTTTACAGGATGTGAAAAAAGGGACAGGCCACTTGGGAGGAATATAGGGACACTGTAAGAGTACGCAGGGATGCGACAAGGAAGGCGAAGGCCCATTTGGAATTAAATCTGGCAAGGGATGTCAAGGACAGCAAGAAAGGCTTCTTCAAAGAGATTGGTAGAAAAAGGAAGAAAGGGGAAAATGTCAGCACGCTGATGAACGGTGCGGGTGCCCTGGTGACAAAGGATATTATGTGGATTCGATGGCCTGGCACGTCAGACGCACAGAAGTATAAGGCTTTGGTAGACACCGGTGCACAGTGTACTGTAATGCCATCAAGCTATAAAGGGCCAGAGCCCATCTATATTTATGGGGAGACGGGGGGAACCCAGCAGTTAACTGTAGTGGAGGCTGAATTGAGACTAACAGGGAATGAGTGGCAAAAACACCGTATTGTGACTGGCCCGGATGCTCCGTGCATCCTTAGCATAGTCTCAGAACAGGATATTTCAAGGACCCAAAAGGGTTCCGCTGGGCTTTTGGCATAGCTGCCTTAGAGACAGAGGACATTAAACAGTTGTCTACCTTGCCCAGTCTCTCAGAGGACCCTTCTGTTGTGGGGTTCATGAGGGTTGAAGAACAGCAAGTGCCAGTCGCTACCACAACTGTGCACCGGCGGCAATATCGCACCAACCGAGACTCCCTGATTCCCATCCATAAGCTAATTCGTCAACTGGAGAGCCAAGGAGTGATCAGCAAGACTCATTCACCTTTTAATAGTCCCATATGGCCAGTGCGAAAGTCTAATGGTGAGTGGAGACTAACAGTGGACTATCGTGGCCTGAATGAAGTCACGCCACCACTGAGTGCTGCAGTGCCGGGCATGCTAGAACTCCAGTACGAACTGGAATCAAAGGCAGCCAAGTGGTATGCCACAATTGATATCGCTAATGCATTTTTCTCCATCCCTCTAGCGCAGAGTGCAGGCCACAGTTGGCTTTCACTTGGAGGGGAGTCCAATATACTTGGAATCGGCTGCCCCAGGGGTGGAAACATAGCACTACCATTTGCCATGGACTGATCCAGTCTGTGCTGGAACAGGGGGAAGCTCCTGAACACTTGCAGTACATCGATGACATCATTGTGTGGGGTGACACAGCAGAGGAAGTTTTCGAGAAAGGGAAGAAAACAGCCCAAATCCTTCTGAAGGCCGGTTTTGCCATAAAACAAAGTCAAAGGACCTGCACGAGAGATCCAGTTTTTAGGAATAAAATGGCAAGATGGACGTCGTCAAATCCCAATGGATGTGATCAACAAAATAACAGCTATGTCTCCACCAACTAGCAAAAAAGAAACACAAACTTTCCTAGGTGTCGTGGGGTTTTGGAGAATGCACATTCCAAATTACAGTCTGATTGTAAACCCGCTCTACCATGTAAGCCATAAGAAGAATGCTTTCGAATGGGGCCCTGAGCAACGACAAGCCTTTGAACAAATTAAGCAGGAAATAGTTCATGCAGTAGCCCTTGGGCCAGTCCGAACAGGACCAGATGTAAAGAATGTGCTCTACACCACAGCCGGGGAGAATGGTCCCACCTGGAGCCTCTGGCAGAAAGAGCCTGGGGAAACTCGAGGTCGACCCCTGGGGTTTTGGAGTCGGGGATACAGAGGATCTGAGGCCCGCTACCCTCCAAATGAAAAGGAGATATTGGCAGCATATGAGGGAGTTCGATCTGCTTCGGAAGTGGTCGGTACTGAAGCGCAGCTCCTCCTGGCACCCCGACTGCAGGTACTAGGCTGGATGTTCAGAGGAAGGGTCCCCTCTACATCATGCAACTGATGCTACATGGAGCAAGTGGGTTGCACTGATTACTCAGCAGGCTCGAATAGGAAACCCCAGTCGCCCAGGGATCTTGGAAGTTATTATGGATTGGCCAGAAGGCAAATACTTTGGGATATCACCAGAGGAGGAGGTGGCCCGTGCTGAAGAAGCCCCACTGTACAACAAGCTACCAGAAAATGAGAAGAAATATGCCCTGTTCACTGATGGGTCCTGTCGTATTGTGGGAAAGCATCGGAGATGGAAAGCTGCTGTATGGAGTCCTACACGACGAGTTGCAGAAGCTGCTGAGGGAGAAGGTGAATTGAGTCAGTTTGCAGAAGTGAAAGCCGTTCAGCTGGCCTTAGATATTGCTGAATGAGAAAAGTGGCCAGGTCTCTATCTCTATACTGATTCATGGATGGTAGCAAATGCCCTGTGGGGGTGGTTACAGCAATGGAAGCAGAACAACTGGGAACGCCGGGGCAAACCCATCTGGGCTGCTGCATTGTGGCAAGATATTGCTGCCCGGGTAGAGAACCTGGTTGTAAAGGTACGCCATGTAGATGCTCATGTGCCCAAGAATCGGGCTACTGAAGAACATCAAAACAACCAGCAGGTGGGTCAGGCTGCTAAGATTGAAGTGGCTCAGGTGGACCTGGACTGGCAACATAAAGGTGAATTATTTATAGCCCGATGGGCCCATGACACCTCAGGCCATCAAGGCAGAGATGCAACACACAGATGGGCTCGTGATCGGGGGGTGGACCTGACCATGGACACTATAGCACAGGTTATTCATGATTGTGAAACATGTGCTGCAATCAAGCAAGCCAAACAGTCAAAGCCTCTTTGGTATGGAGGACGATGGCTGAAATATAAATATGGAGAGGCCTGGCAGATTGATTACATCACACTCCCTCAAACCCGCAACGGCAAGCGCCACGTACTTACAATGGTGGAAGCAACCACCGGATGGCTGGAAACATATCCTGTGCCCCATGCCACCGCCCGGAACACTATCCTGGGCCTTGAAAAGCAAGTCCTATGGCAACATGGCACCCCAGAAAGAACTGAGTCAGACAGTGGGACTCATTTCCAAAACAACCTTATAGACACTCGGGCCAAAGAACATGGTATTGAGTGGGTGTATCACATCCCCTATCATGCACCAGCCTCCGGGAAAGTTGAACGATACAGTGGACTGTTAAAGACTACACTGAAAGCCATGGTTGCTGGGACATTCAAAAATTGGGATACACATTTGGCAAAGGCCACCTGGTTAGTCAATACTAGAGGATCTGCCAACCGAGCTGGACCTGCCCAATCAAACCTGTTACGCACTGTAGAAGGGGATAAAGTTCCTGTAGTGCACGTAAGAAACATGCTGGGTAAAACAGTCTGGGCTACTCCTGCCTCAGGAAAAGGCAAACCCATTCGTGAGATTGCTTTTGCTCAGGGACCTGGATGCACTTGGTGGGTAATGCAAAAGAATGGGGAGGTCCGGTGTGTACCTCAAGGGGATTTAATCCTGGGTGAGAATAGCCCATGAGTTGAATTGTAGTATGTTAATTATTATATAATACTGTATGTCATCACTGCCATGATTGCTATATGTCAGCGTCCCATTAATGGTATCACAGTAACAGCCACGCCGATAATGATGAATGAATTTTGATAGAAATGGACAAGCACAGCGATGTGATGGAACGAGAACAGGCTTCAATGTGTGACAATCCAACATCACACACCATCTCTTCTGCCCTGAGAAGACTGCTGTGACAGATGGAGCCTGAAGTCAGTCACAGATGAAACAAACTCAGTGGACATTCTATACACCATAGATGAAAATGGTGATTAATTGGAATGCATTGGAAAGAGTGTCACCCGAGCATGACATAAATGGTATGGAATAAGGGGTGGATATCTGTCCTGGTTTCAGTTAGGATAGAGTTAATTTTCCTCCTAGTAGCTGGTAGGGTGCTATGTTTTGGATTAGGATGAGAAGAGTGCTGATAACATGCTGATGTTTTAATTGTTGCAGAGCAGTGCTTACACCAAGCCAAGGACTTTTCAGCTTCTCGCTCTGTCCTGCCAGCGGGCAAGCTGGGGGTGCAGCAGGAGCTGGGAGGGGACAGACCCAGGACAGCTGACCCAAACTGGCCAAAGGGGTATTCCATAGCATCTGACGTCATGCTAAACAATATATAGGGGTGGCTAGCCAGGGTGGGGGGGCCGGCTGCTCGGGGATAGGCTGGGCATCGGTAAGCGGGTGGTAAGCAATTGCATTGTGCATCACTTGTTTCATACACATTATTATTAGTAGTACTATTACTATTATTATTATTATTATTATTATTATTATTATTATTATTTCCTGTCTTAATAAACTGTCTTTATCTCAACTCACAGGCTTCACTTTCCCGTTTCTCTCCCCCATCCCGGAGAGGGAGGGGGGAGGGTGAGCGAACAGCTGTGTGGTGCTTAGCTGCTGGCTGGGTTAAACCACAACAGATACGGAGAAGGCAGAGTTGCTGAATGCCTTTTTTGCTTCAGTCTTCACTGCTAATATCAGCCCTCAGGAATCTCAGACCCTGAAGATTAGACAAAGTCTGGAAAAAGGAGGACTTTCCCTTGGTCAAGGAGGATTGGGTCAGAGATCATTTAAGCAAACTTGACATCCACAAATCCATGGGCCCCAATGGAATGCACCCTTGGGTGCTGAGGGAGCTGGCTGATATTATTGCTAGGCCACTCTCCATCGTCTTTGAAAGGTCATGGAGAGCAGGAGAGGTGACTGAGGACTGGAAGAAAGCCATTGTCACACCAGTCTTCAAAAACAGCAAGAAGGAGGACACAGGTAACTACAGGCCAGTCAGCTTCACCTCCATCCCTGGAAAGGTGATGGAACAGCTCATCCTGGAGGTCATCTCCAAGCTTGTGGAGGATAAGAAGGTGATCGGGAATAGTCAGCATGGATTCACCAAGGGGAAATCATGATTAACCAATCTGATAGCCTTCTGTGATGGGATGACTAGATGGGTAGATGAGGGGGAGAGCGGTGGGTGTGGTCTACCTTGACTTCAGCAAGGCATTTGACACTGTCTCCCATAACATCTTCATAGGCAAGCTCAGGCATTGCGGCCTAGATGAGTGGACAGTGAGGTGGATTGATAATTGGCTGGATGGCAGAGCTCAGAGGGTTGTGATCAGTACTGCAGAGTCTAGTTGGAGGCCCGTAGCTAGTGGTGTCCCCCAGGGGTCGGTACTGGGTCCAGTCCTGTTCAACTTATTCATCAATGACCTGGACAATGGAACAGAGTGCACCCTCAGCAAGTTTGCTGATGACACAAAGCTCGGAGGAGTGGCTGATACCCCAGAGGGCTGTGCTGCCATTCAGAGGGACCTCAGCGGGCTTGAGGATTGGGCCGAGAGGAACCTCATGAAGTTCAACAAGGGCAAGTGCAGGGTCCTGCACCTAGGGAGGAATAACCCCAAGCACCAGTACAGGCTGAGGGTGTCCTGCTGGAGAGCAGCTCTGCAGAGAGGGACCTGGGAGTCCTGGTGAACAGCAGGCTGCCCATGAGTCAGCAATGTGCCCTTGTGGCCAAGAAGGTCAACAGTATCCTGGGGTGCATTCGAAAGAGTGTTGCCAGCAGGTCAAGGGAGGTGATCCTCCCCCTCTACTCTGCCCTGGTGAGGCCACACCTGGAGTATTGTCTCCAGTTCTGGGCTCCACAGTACAAGAGGGACATAGAACTAACTACTGGAGCGAGTTTCAGAGGAGGGCTACTAAGATGATTAGAGGACTGGAGCACCTGTCGTATGAGGACAGGCTGAGAGAGCTGGGCCTGTTTAGCCTGTAAGAGAGAAGACTGAGGGGAAACCTCATTAATGTATATAAATTTCTGAGGGGAGGGTGTCAAGAGGATGGAGCCTCTCTCTTTTCAGTTGTGCCCAGTGACAGGACGAGAGGCAACAGGGAAAAACTGAAGCACAGGAGGTTCCGGCTGAATATGAGGGAGCACTTCTTTACTGTAAGGGTGACAGAGCACTGGAACAGGTTGCCCAGAGAAGTTGTGGAGTCTCCTTCTCTGGAGAAATTCAAAACCCCGCTGGATGCCATCCTGCGCAATGTGCTCTAGGTGATTCTGTTTGGCAGGGGAGTTGGACTAGATGATCTTCAGAGGTCCCTTCCAACCTCGGCCATTCTGTGATTCTGTGATTTTGTGATAAAGCAACATCTATTTTCTTATTTGCTTTGCAGTCATATTTAAAACATTTTCTCTAATGCCTAAGAGCATACAGCTTTTATTGGTTCAAACTAAAATGCATTCTTACGCATGTGCAGCACCTACATTGAAAGATCTGAAATACATATTATTCCTAAACATCTGTGTTCAACCTTAGGTACAACAGAAATCCCAGTTAAAAAAGTTTTTAAACCTAATTTTAAACCTGATTAACAGTCTGAACATCCTTTGTTATTCTCGAGAAACTTCCCAATAACTGAAACAAGCATTTCAGTATATATATAAATATATTCTGAAGAGAACTGAGAGATATGTGCTCTATAGCTGCTCTGTGTTGTTAGCTTGCTTAGTACAGTTTTTAAATACCAACTGTTTCATGTCTCTCTGCGCCAACAGTATGAACACAACTGATACCAGTTTTTCTCCGAATAAATCAATATGCAAAGCACCTCTGGAAAACAAAAGGCCAGAAGATAGAGGGGTGGAAAATAACAAGTGGGGAAGGAATGCCTACATAACTGTACAGAGCTCATGCTCGCCAGTAGCACAGCCAAAATGGAAATGGCATGGCCAGGACTGGTGTGAAACCCCCCAAATTCTGCAGATTCAAATCATTGTTATCTCTCAAGAGAGAGTGCAGAGCTGATATTTTCTGGGGCACGGGACCTTCCTTCGGCCAGAGTGATTCTGTGGGAACATCTACACTGCACACAGACAACTTCAAGTTGGCGATGGCAAAGTTGAGAGCCTCTGGGTAAGGATTAAGGGATGAACAAATAAAGGGGATGTCGTTATGAGAGTCTATTACAGACCACCTGGCCAGGACGAGAACGCCGATGAATTATTCTTTGCGGAACTAAGAGATGCCTCGAGATCAACTCCCCTTGTCCTTATGGGGGATTTCAACTTGCCAGACGTCAACTGGGATCACCACACGGCTGACACGAGCAAGCCCAGGAGGTTCCTAAAGCACCTCGATGATAACTTCTTGGTGCAGGTGCTAAGGGAGCCAACTAGGAAAGGCGCCCTCCTAGATCTGTTGCTGGAGAACAGAGAGGGTCTTGTGGGAGACGTGGCAATTGGCGGCCGTCTCGGTCATAGTGACCATGAAGTGGTTGAGTTTAGAATTTATGGTGACAGAAGGAAAACTGCCACCAAAACTTCAGCCCTGGATATGGGGAAAGCAGACTTCAGGCTGCTCAGGGAACTAGTCAGCAAGGTCCCCTGGGAAACTGCTTTTGAAGGCATTGGTGTCCATCAGTGCTGGTCCATCTTTAAGCACTGCCTCCTAAAAGCACAGGATCAGGCAATTCCAAAATATCGGAAGTCAGGCAGGCAGGGCAGAAGGCCGGCCTGGCTGACCAGGGATCTTCTACTGGAGCTTAGGCGAAAAAAGAAAGTGTACGGCTGCTGGAAGGAGGGTCAGGCGACGAGGAAGGAATATAGGGATGCTGTTCGTGTTTGCAGGGAGAAAATTCGTGTGGCCAAAGCCCAACTAGAGTTGAAGCTGGCCATGTCTGTGGGAGACAATAAAAAAGGTTTTTTTAGATATGTTAACAGAAAAAGGAGAACCAAAGAAAACATAGGTCCGCTACTAGATGGGGAAGGTCTCCTCACAGACAATGAGATAGGCAAAGCAGAGACATTTAATGCCTTCTTCGCCTCTGTCTTCAACGCTGATGATGGGCTTCGGGACCCCAGGTGCCCTGAGCTGGAGGACCATGACGGTGGGAAGGACAAACTCCCAACCGACCCCGAACGTGTGCGGGATTTGCTGCTCCATCTGGTTCCATACAAGTCCATGGGTCCGGATGGGATTCATCCCAGGGTGCTTAAAGAGCTGGCAGACGTCATCGCGGGACCTCTCTCAATTATTTTTCAACGATCTTGGGAATCTGGAGAGGTCCCAGTAGACTGGAAGCTGGCAAATGTTCTGCCAATTTTCAAGAAGGGTAAGAAAGAAGACCCTAGCAATTACAGGCCTGTCAGTCTCACGTCAGTGCCTGGTAAAATTATGGAGAGGATGATTCTTGAAGTTATTGAAGCGCACCTGGGGGACAATGCAGTCATTGGTCCCAGCCAACATGGGTTCATGAGGGGTAGGTCCTGCCTAACAAATTTGATTTCCTTTTATGATAAGATCACCCATCTAGTCGATCAAGGGAAACCAGCTGATGTGATCTTTTTGGACTTCAGCAAAGCTTTTGACACAGTTTCCCATAGGATCCTACTGGACAAAATGTCCAGCATACAACTTAACAAAAAAATCATACGATGGGTGAGCAATTGGCTGACGGGCAGGGCTCAAAGGGTTGTGGTAAATGGGGCCACATCTGGCTGGCGGATGGTCACTAGTGGGGTCCCTCAAGGCTCCATTTTAGGGCCAGTCCTCTTCAATGTTTTTATAAACTATTTGAATGTAGGACTAGAAGGTGTTTTGAGCAAATTTGCCGACGACACCAAACTTGGAGGAGTTGTGGACTCTGTTGAGGGTGGAAAGGCCTTGCAGAGAGATCTGGACGGATTGGAGAGCTGGGCGCTCACCAACCACATGAAGTTTAACAAAAGCAAGTGCCGGGTCCTACACCTGGGACGGGGCAACCCTGGCTATACGTACAGACTGGGCGATGAGACGCTGGAGATCAGCCCCGCAGAGAGGGATCTGGGGGTTGTGGTTGACAGCAAGTTGAATATGAGCCAGCAGTATGCCCTGGCAGCCAGGAGGGCCAACCGTATCCTGGGGTGCATCAAGCACGGCATTGCTAGTCAGTCGAGGGAAGGGATTGTCCCGCTCTACTCTGCGCTGGTGCGGCCTCACCTCGAGTACTGTGTGCAGTTCTGGGCACCACAGTACAAAAAGGACATTAAACTGTTGGAGAGTGTCCAGAGGAGGGCTACAAGATGGTGAAGGGCCTAGAGGGGAAGACATATGAGGAGCGGCTGAGGTCACTGGGCCTGTTCAGCCTGGAGAAGAGGAGGCAGAGGGGGGACCTCATCGCAGTCTACATCTTCCTCGCGAGGGGGAGTGGAGAGGCAGGTGACCTATTCTCCGTAAACACTAGTGATAGGACTCGCGGGAACGGTGTTAAGCTGAGGCAGGGGAAGTTTAGGCTGGACATCAGGAAGAGGTTCTTCGCCAAGAGGGTGGTCGCACACTGGAACAGGCTCCCCAGGGAAGTAGTCACTGCACCAAACCTGTCTGAATTTAGGAAGAGATTGGACTGTGGTCTAAACTTTTGGGCAGACCTGTGCGGTGCCAGGAGTTGGACTTGATGATCCTTATGGGTCCCTTCCAACTCGGGATATTCTATGATTCTATGACTCTAATATGACCCACTAAACCATGTCCCTAAGCACCACATCCCACCTTTCCTTAAACACCCCCAGGGACAGTGACTCCACCACCTCCCTGGGCAACCCATTCCAATACCTAACCACTCTTTCTAAAAAGAAATTTATCCTAATTTCCAACCTGAACCTCCACTTGCACAACTTGAGGCCATTCCCTCTTGTCTTAGTAATAGCACTACAGTGCTCACACTACACTATGAGGTAACATTATCAGCCGGTTTATCAAAGAAAATGCTTTTATTCTCAGAAAATACATGATTAAAGCTACCTGACAGTTTTTGGTATTCAACAGTGCAAAGAGATCGTGATGGTACTATTAACAAGATTCTGCTCAATCTCATTTCTTCTTTGCTATTTTTGTATTAAATTTCCTTATCACAGTATAGAATTAACAGTCCCAATGATTTGATTTCTAAGGCTTTTCCTCAGATGAGGCTAGTTCAATGAAACATCTATAAAAATATGCACCCTCCTGTAGTAAGGAGGACATTATTTCTTAAGAGCTGTACTCTTAAGTGTGATTTAATTCCAAGGTGTAATTGTATATGGGACTTTTTCTAGATGTATTCAAATTTCATCCCTTTCTTAATTTTAATTGTAACTAAACTGAACTCTCCCAGCAGTTTAAAATTTACTGCTGAAGCTTATTAAAGTAGGCATTTTGACTACGAGTGATTTGACTCTGACTCAAATAAGAATTCATATTCTGTACAGTAAGTAATCCGTGGAAAAAATATGCCAATGGGTATTTTCAGCTCCTTATTTATGAGCGATGAAAAATATGGGAAATTATTAGGGATGAACAGGAAAAATCAAAAATTGAATTAGTCCCAATACAGACACAAGTGATCTAAAGGTGCCCTCCTAGATTTGTTGCTTCTGAACAGAAAAGGTCTCATGGGTGAAGTAGCAATTGGTGGCCATCTTGGCCATAGTGACCATGAAGAAGTTGAGTTTACAATCTTTGGTGATTAGAGGAAAACTGCCACCAAAACTTCAACCCTAGATATAGGGAGAGCAGACTTTAGGCTGCTCATGGAACAGTTAGTAAGTTCCCCTGGGATTAGAAGGTCCCAATCACTCGCCGAAGGCCCTCAAGGCAGTCAAGGGAGCCGTCAGGACCCAGCAGCCCTCACAAGAGCGGCTGACGAGGCTTGGTCAGAGCCAGCTCTGATCAGATCCTCCGTCCCTAAGGACGGTGTCCCATGGGATATCATCCACTAATTCTTTGAACAGCTGGAAATTGGCTCTTCTAAAGTTCAGGGTCCTGACTTTGCTCTTCGCCAGGCCCATATTCCTCAAGGTCACAAACTCAGCCAGGGTGTGGTCACTGCAACCCAGGCTTCCTCCGATCTTGACCTCTTTAATCAGCTTTTCTGCACTGGTGAGCACCAGGTCCAGTAACGCTTCTCCTCTGGTTGGTTTGTCCAGTACCTGGACCAGGAAGTTGTCCTCAATGCACTCCAGGAGTCTCCTGGATTGCTTACAGCCTGCTGCATAGCTTTCCCAGCAGCTTTTCTACAGGCTTCCCTTGCTTGGGTGGCCTGTAGTAAACCCCAGCCACAAGGTGTCCTTTGTTGGTCTGGTCCTTAATTTTTACCCACAGGCTCTCAACCTGCTCTTGGCTGTTTCTCAGAGGCAACTCTTCACAATCTATCCATTTCTTAGCATAGAGGGCAACACCCCCACCCTTCCTTCCCTGCCTGTCTCTCCTGTAAAGCTTGTAGCCCTCCATTCAAATGTTCCAGCTGTGTGATTCATCCCACCACATTTCTGTGATAGCAATTAGATCATAGTTTTCTAATTGCACCGTGGCTTACAACTTCTCCTGCTTGTTTCCCATGCTGCATGCATTGGTGTAGAGGCACTTCAGCTGAGCTATAGGCCACATCACTTTTTTAGAAGAGTCCTTCCTAATTCCTATGGGACTATTCACAGGTGTTTCCCTGCTGTTTTCTAAAGTATTGGCATTCAGTGGTTCTTTTGAGTCACTTGCAGGTACATCCCCCTCTCCTGCTGAATCTAGTTTAAAGCCCTGCTAATGAGTCCAGCCAGCTTGCTGCCCAAAATGCTCTTGCCCCCCTTCGTCAGGTGTGCCCCATCCTGTGTGTCCTGGTTTCAGTTAGGACAGAGTTAATTTTCCTCCTAGTAGCTGGCAGGGTGCTATGTTTTGGATTAGGATGAGAAGAGCGCTGATAACATGCTGATGTTTTAATTGTTGTAGAGCAGTGCTTACACCAAGCCAAGGACTTTTCAGCCTCTCTCTGTCCTGCTAGCGAGCAGGCTAGGGATGCAGCAGAAGCTGGGAGGGGACAGACCCAGGACAGCTGACCCAAACTGGCCAAAGGGGTATTCCATACCATCTGACGTCATGCTGAACAATATATAGGGGTGGCTAGCCGGGGTGGAGGGGTGGCCGGCTGCTCGGGGATAGGCTGGGCATCGGTCAACGGGTGGTGAGCAATTGCATTGTGCATCACTTATTTCGTACACATTATTACTATTAATACTATTATTATTATTATTATTGTTGTTATTCTTTTCCCTGTCTTAATAAACTGTCTTTATCTCAACTCACAGGCTTCACTTTCCCGTTTCTCTCCCCCATCCCGGAGAGGGAGGGGGGAGGGTGAGCGAACGGCTGTGTGGTGTTTGACTGCCAGCCGGGCTAAACCACAACAAGCAAGCCCGGTCTCTCAAAAGC